>NC_142938.1:19721388-19731388 GCF_046866305.1 Octopus bimaculoides | reverse complement strand
TGGTAGGCGAAACGGAAAAAACGTAGGCGTATATGTATGTACGCGCGCGTGTGTGTTTGTTTGTTATCTCCCCACCGCCACCGCTTGGCAACCGACGTTTGTATGTTTATGTCTCCGTAAACCTAAGAGTTCGGATATACAGAGCGATAGCATATGTACCAGACGTTGAAACTTAAATACTTGGACTAATTAGTTCAACTAAAATTCTTCAAATTGGTTAAACAATCAATTGCCTATTAGTTAGCAAGTTCAGTTGATATTCTTTGTTTATCAAACAGCCAATTTATATTTCATGTTTGTCAGACAAACAACTCAGTGATTGTTTAACCAACGAATTAAATAAACGATCGGTTATTTAGACGGTTAGATATTTAACCGATTAACTAACACCAAAGAAGTGATAATGAACCAGTGTGTGTGTTTATTATTACTGGCGTAACGACGCTCCCCAGACAACAATATGCATGCAAAACCTATGTGTGTGTGTTTCCCTCAGTTCTGTAATGCTTTTGTACAATGATCTCTTACAACACCTCATATTACTGATTTGGTTAATAATTTGTAATGGCGCATCTGACTTGAAATTTCTTCTGCAAAAGCATAAGCTGCAGGGACAGCGCCCTTGTGCATTCATGTGTATGTATGTAAAATATAAGTGGAGGTGCAATGGCCCAGTGGTTAGAGCAGCGGACTCGCGGTCATAGGATCACGGTTTCGATTCCCAGACCGGGCGTTGTGAGTGTTTATTGAGCGAAAACACCTAAAGCTCCACGAGGCTCCGGCAGAGGATGGTGGCGAACTCTGCTGTACTCTTTCACCACAACTTTCTCTCACTCTTACTTCCTGTTTCTGTAGTGCCTGTAATTCAAAGGGTCAGCCTCGTCACACTGTGTCACGCTGAATATCCCCGAGAACTACGTTAAGGGTACACGTGTCTGTGGAGTACTCAGCCACTTGCACGTTAATTTCTCGAGCAGGCTGTTCCGTTGATCGGATCAACTGGAACCCTCTACGCCGTAAGCGACGGAGTGCCAACAACAATGTAAAATATATTTACAATCCAGCAACAGCCATGGGCTCGACTTAGAGCATAAAGGAAACCACTGTTCATGTACTTCTAGAAATTCGTACATATAAATGTTTTGTGTTTTTGTGATACCTTATTGTTAAGAAGAGCGGCTTTAAAAATCCTAAAAGGACAATAGGCTCTAACAGACACCACAGTTTTATACATTCGTGTAAAATCTATTTTCTGTCTGGTAACTAATGTGTACACTTTGAACGTTAGAACAGTGTTCACGAAATGCTGTTGGAACTAAACTATGTCTCTTCATTTATAATTCGTGACTTACCAAGACCGGTTTTTGAGAGTGTGATACAACTCAGATAAAGAATGTTAGATTATTCCTTGTTAATCCACTGTACGGAACTTCAACTTGCAGTAGTTTTCGGGCCTTTGTTTCCAGAGTACATGAAATAGTTCAGCTTTTCTCAGTTTGCAAGCAAAGCTTCGAGGTTACATACGTCAGTCCTTTCTACTGAAGGGACAAGGCTTGAAACTTGTAGAGAGGGGACTAATCGATTACATCAACCCCCAACGTTTCACTGGTACTTATTTTATCGACCTCAGGAAGGATGAAAGGCAAAGTTGCGTTCGGCGGAATTTGAACTCAGAATGTGAAGACGGATGAAATGTCGCTCAGCATTTGGACCGGTGTGCTAACAATTCTGTCAGCTCACCGACTTACATTCACAGTAAGATATCGCCAGTTATTACTGTTGACATTCAGACGTGAGGGTTCTGTTATTTTTTATCTTATTTTATTTTCATTTTATTTTCTTTTTATGTGCGAAATCAAAAAATCTTATTTTCTGATTGTACTAATGACATTTACAGTGAATAAATTCACCACAAAACATTTGTTCAAGAAGCCTGATATCGCAAAAATGGATGACATGTCCAACACAACGAATGTGATACAGGGTAAGGTAAATTTCTTATATCCAAACCTTCTCAGCACTTCTGTGTCAATCCGAATGATTTACGTAGTTCTGGCGGAATCTGCCGATGATTATAGTTTCTGATATGGCATCCGTGTATCAGGCAAGTGTGTAGCATTAAAGAAATGTGGGATACATCACAAAAGCAAATATTAACCCTTTAGTGTTCGGATTACTCTGTTAAATGTAATGATTTTTCACTCAAATTGTTTTTTAATTAATCATGCATTATCTTATAGCTTTGAGATTCCAATGATGTGATTGTTTATATTGAGAATGTCAATGTAGGTTAGGTGTGAGAGGCTAGATATCACCAGTTTCAATTAAAACATGTAGAATATTTGGGCTGGATATGGCCGGTTTAAACACTAAAGGGTTAATGGAAGCTACAAGTTCTAATCTGACCAAAGTCTGTTCACGTGTGTTCCAAACATAATTGAAAGATGTTCACTCATCAAGTTGATATCAGATTCTAACGGTTTATCCTTGGAGACAAAACTACCAGGTTACACAAAAGAACCCATTACACCAAATTTAGTCATTTCAACAAGTGTATATATGTAAACACACACACACACACACACACACACACACACACACACACACACACACACACACACACACATGTATGCATGCATATATGTATATATCTATACCCATATGTGTGCCTGTTAGTGTATGTGTGTGTGCGTGCATGTGTGTAAGTATATATATATATATATATATATATATATATATATATATATCAAATAATAAGCAACACGGATTTCAAAAGTGATTGCAGTACGCACGTTTCATACTACTTCAATTTATTTAAGTAATGTGAGCATTACCTTAAATGCAATATGAAGAGCAATCTTCAGCTGCACGAAAAAATGTAGAGCCTGATAGACCCTGCTATGTCAAGATGAACTTATATATTCTTCCTCTGCTCTCTCCCACTTGGTTTTAATATGTTGCCACATTTGTAATATGTCTTTTTTTCTACATTTTTTCGTGCAGCTGAAGATTGCTCTTCATATTGCATTTAAGGTAATGCTCACATTACTTAAATAAATTGAAGTAGCATGAAACGTGCGTACTGCAATCACTTTTGAAATCCGTGTTGCTTATTATTTGATTTTAATCACCCATCCTTTTGGGATGTGATATTCGGGTGCCTTCGCATAAGTACCATATTCAAGCCTTGAATCTATATCTAAACCGTCTATATATATATATATATATATATATATATATATATATATATATATACATATACATATAAAATTATATAGATATATAATCCTAAATACACACCCACATATAAACATACATACATGTGTACATATGCATGTATGTACGTAAGCATATATATAAATATATATATATATGGTTCCACATATAGCTTACCTGTGCCAGCTGTAAACATAACCATAGATTCTTTCAAGCTAATCGTAAGTCCAGAAGCACTACAAGAACTAGAAAACAAATGTCCATTATTTTATTGAATATCTGGGTCAATGTGAGCCACATCACATTCGTCAAGGAACAATAAATCCCTGGGCAGAACTATATGAAGCTCTTTATTTTAGCTTTAAAGCGATACGGATGGAATAGTTTTAGTGTTGTACGATAACGGGGAAAATATATTCTATTTCACAGCATTGATTACTATTAATGCGCGGTGAGAAGGGAATAAATTTGACGCAGGTATAGGCTCTTGCTTGACACCATTGTCACGCAAAATGTAAGCACGTGCGTGTGCGTGTGTTTGTGTGTACATATGCGTGTGTACATATAAATATGTGTATGTGTATATCCACACACAAGCACACACAGGCACACACACACGCCACACACACACACACACACACACACACACACACACACACATATATATATATACACGCCAGGTGGTATCAGAAAGTTCCCAGACTAGTTATATATACGTACATAAGACCATATATATATATATATATATATATATATATATATGTATATACTCGTATACACACACACACACACACACACACATATATATATATATATATATATATATATATATATATATATATATACATATAACAAATATAATATATCTAAGTATAATATGATAGATAATGTAATATATAATATATAAGTATATATATATATACATATATATATATATATATATGTGTGTGTGTGTGTGTGTGTGTGTGTGTGTGTGTGTGTGTGTGTGTGTGTATGTATGTATGTATGCATGTATGTATATATGTATATATGTATGTATGTTAGTGTGATAAGCATAGTTGTTATAACATCGGACAGAATGCCTCAACGGTATTAGTCCTGATGCTCTGCGCTTTGATTTCAATTTCTGCTTAAGTAACGTTTTTCCCTTTGCTACTTTCATTGTGAATAAACGAACTACAAGTTCTACAGGAGGAAGAGATCCCTAGTGACTTCTTTTTGCGGGCCCTTGCTTTCTGACGGCACTGTTGCCTTTCGCTCGAACAACACTGGAAGGGCACACAGTTGAGAGGTTTGAATGCTTGCTCAGTTGCTGGTCTTCCATGTAACTAACCTTGTCCAGGCATGCTTAAATATCGATTATTTTTTATCCATGGCTGAGATCAGGTTAGTGTTAAGCAGAAGATGCAGACGTAAAGTATTTCTTAATGGCTTTTTATACGTTAGCGACCAAGAAGACTGTAAACAATCTCATATATTGGAAATGTGACAGTTATTCAACATGTAATAGTCGAATGTATACTGACGGAAATGACATTCAAAACCAATCGACCGACTGCAATCACGCACCATGTCCAGAATGCAGTGAAGCGGAAAAGGCAATATGTAGAGTGTATAGAGAAAACACTACTAACTCAGATGAACAGCTATCAGCTATCATTCGACGTATCACACAGAATGTTCTACTTGTGCAAGGGGGTGCTGAAAAGTTCCTGGCTTTGAGGAAAATAAAATGAAAAGGATCAGTCAATTATGATTTTATTCAACATACTCCCCTCTCAGATTCACACTTATTGCAGCGGTCCTTCAGGTTTTCAAAGTTCTGTAAGAGAACTCGGAAGGTTAGGCCTTCAACCAGGCCTTTCGCGATACCCCAAGGAACTTCTCAGCAATCCTCGTGTGTGTGTGTGTGTGTACAGAGTGTCCATAAATGACCTTTACAATTTGAAAAATTCAGACAAAATGAAAAAAAAGGTTATCTCAACACAGTTTATTGGAGAACAGGCGGACAAATAAAGTATTATGAAAACATGTCTACGCGGCTGCAAAGAAATTGACTGATGGATCTCAACTTTGAAAGATACAATAAATTGTGGATGTTGTAAAGATAATTTATGAACATCTTCTATGTGCATGTCTGTCTCTCTCTTTCTCTCTCTCTCTCTCTCTCTCTCTCTCTCTCTTCTCTCTCTCTCTCTCTCTCTCTCTCTCTCTCTCTTTCTCTCTCTCTCTCTCACGTTATATACATACATATATAGATATACATATACATATGCATACATATATACATATATACTGATGAAGAGTAATGACACTGAAACTAGTCTCTGGATGCTAGCTTTTGCTGGGTGGAGGTGCTTATCTCCCCTGTTTGAAAACCTAAGGACACAGAACGCTTGTGTCACATAGCCAACTGGAAACAGTGTTTGCTGGGGCTAAATAGCAGTAGTATTCTTTCCTTTCCTGGGACTACCACATTAAGTTGGCAACAAACCATCACTTTATTGTGCTGCTACTGTATAAGTCTCTCTGAGAGATTTAGAAATGCAATATTTCTAATTACATATATATACATATGTATATATATGTGTGTGTATATATATATATCTGTAAATATAATACGTGGCAATTATTCGGTAGCCATGATAAAACTCCGAATTTTGGATGTTGGGGCGGAAACCCTCACCGGCATCTCTTCAGTTATCAGGCCATCTAAATAAAATGCTACCTTGTAATTTTCTCCAAAAGTTTCTTAGAATATAGTTTCCCTTGATGGTATAGGCATGTTTTTCATAGAATAATCGATGTAGTAGGCGTCCATATCGAATCCTTCTGCGGGGCATTTTTTTCGATAGCCCGATAACTGAAGAGATGCCGGCGTGGGTTTCCGCCCCGACATCCGAAACTCAGAGTTTTATCATGGCTACCGAATAATTGTCACATATTATATTTACAGATAAATTCCACTATTTACATAATATCGAGGTCTCTTTCATTCTTTTGTTGCCTTGGCATTTCTATCAATATATATATATATATATATATATATATACGGGAGAATTCACGAAAAAAAAAAACAACAGACGAAGACAGGTGGTGTAAACAACAAATGGGTGTATTAATATAACGCTCGGGAATAGAGAAAGCTTTTAACGTTTCGAGGCTACGCTCTTCAACAGAAAGGAACACAGAAAGAAACAAGGAGAGAAAAAAATATGTGTGTAGTGGTCAGCGATCTATCTATATATATATATATATATATATATATATATATATATATATATATATATATATATATTGGTTTAGTCATTATTATTGTTTGTAATACATCTGTAGCCCCTATTTACGATGAAATCCTTGGAGGTATCATAAAACACAAGGGCTGTATTTCGCTTAAGTCTGTACTCACTGTATTTCAAATAGATTTATTCAAATTCTATATGTTAAACGAGTTCTAATGTTGTTGTCTCTGCCCACTGTGGTATTGTATACATTTCTATTGCATGAAAGAATTTGTACTTACTTACTTACACACACACACACACACACACACACACACACACACACACACACACACACACACACACACACACACACACACACACACACACACACACACACATAGAGGATGTGCAGGAGCAGCTGAAGCCTATTGATCTGAATATAGTAAATATTTCCTGCCGATGCTGAGTGCCAAGATTTGATCTTAGTCATTAATTACTGTTCAGCGTGTTAACATCTGCACCGCCCTGACAAGCCTGAGTTTAACATCACAATGAGTTCTAAGATATTAATAATAATAATAATAATGGACGGGGTTAACAATTTTAAGAAATGGGGGTTAATTTTATGATTATATGGTGTATGTTTTAAGCTTGTGTGTTTTCAAAATGACTAAGAATTGAAATTAAGCAAGATTTCTTATTCCATATTTGAGGGGACTAATGAAGTTCCTTGATTAATTGTTGTTAATCATCTTTCATGTGGAGGCGCAATGGCCCAGTTGTTAGGGCAGCGGACTCGCGGTCATAGGATCGCGGTTTCGATTCCCAGACCGAGCGCTGTGAGTGTTTATTGAGCGAAAACACCTAAAGCTCCACGAGGCTCCGGCAGGGGATGGTGGCAAACCCTGCTGTACTCTTTCACCATAACTTTCTCTCACTCTTACTTCCTGTTTCTGTAGTGCCTGTAATTCAAAGGGTCAGCCTCGTCACACTGTGTCACGCTGAATATCCCCGAGAACTACGTCAAGGGTACACGTGTCTGTGGAGTGTTCAGCGACTTGCACGTTAATTTCACGAGCAGACTGTTCCGTTGATCGGACCAACTGGAACCCTCGACGTCGTAAGCGACGGAGTGCCAACAACAATTATTTTCATGCAACATTAATTTTAGAAATGTTTCTCCGGTGCAGCATAATAAGTGAAGTTTGCTTCCCAACCACATGTTTCCGGGTTCAATCCCACCGCATGTTGGGAAAGTGTCTTCTCAGTCGAATTTGTAAAGTGTTCTATATAAAATAAATTTCAGGTATTTTTGTCTTATTTTGGACATTGTTGTTATCGCAAATTTCAAACGCTATTATTACTGAACTTGGAATATACATTGAAATCTTGGAATATACTTTTTCTGTTAAATTACTTACAACTTCCCGTTGATGTAACACAATGAATTCAAGCAGTTGTTGGAATCGTGGTGGTGGGCGAAGCTGCCCAAGTAACTGAAGCTTTCACAGTCTGTTTTGTAACATACATGTGCACCGGGCCTGAAGGATGAGGAAAACTTCGGGAACCAAGATTTCCAATACAATGTTTGGATATATACGTTTGTGTGAAAAACCTATAACTACATTCTAATACAATAGTTCTCGACTATATTTTATCTGTGGACTTCTTTCATATTTTATTCTGGTGGACCCCATAGCCATTCGATGCTTAAAAACTAAATTTATAGATACTTCTTTCAAAATGCCTTTGTTTTACACACATTAATTTGTGTATGTTTGCACAAACATTTGCTGAAAGAGATATATTTCAGTGGTCAGAAGCATTTTAAGCTCTGTAATGTTGCTGTTGGCACTCCGTCGCTTACGACGTCGAGGATTCCAGTTGATCCGATCAACGGAACAGCCTGCTCATGAAATGAACGTGCAAGTGGATGAGCACTCCACAGACATGTGTACCCTTAACGTAGTTCTCGGGGATATTCAGCGTGACACAGTGTGACAAGGCTGACCATTTGAATTACAGGTACAACAGGAACAGGAAGAAAGAGTGAGAGAAAGTTGTGGTGAAAGAGTACAGCAGGGTTCGCCACCATCCCCTGCCGGAGCCTCGTGGAGCGTTAGGTGTTTTCGCTCAATAAACACTTACAACGCCCGGTCTGGGAATCGAAACCGCTATCCTATGACCGCGTGTCCGCTGCCCTAACCACTGGGCCATTGCGCCTCTACTAAGCCCTGTATAAGTTTACAATAACCTTACCGTTTCTGGCAATAAGCACATCTTAATCAAAATTTTCATGGACCCTTAAAATACTGCTTTGGATGCTCAGTTTACTATTCTGCTTATATAGACTCTTAGAGGTCATATGGATGCGGCTGAGAACCTATGTTCTAACAGATATAGTTAACGGTTTGCGCAACACATTTTAGAAATCGTGTAGTCATCACTCATCCTATATAACGTGGGGAAAAAATTAAACGCAAGCAAGATAAAAATAAGGGGATTATTGAGAAAGTGGCTGGTGTTATTGTTGTACCACCCAAAACACAAAACGAAACATAAAAGAAAAGACATTACGATACAGTGAGCAAACGGCGAAATAACATAGTAACTAGATATTGTACTGATAGCGATAGTCTAATTAATTAACTGTTATCTTCTGTAGTAATTAACTTATGGAACTGGAACAGGTAAAAGTAATCAATTATGAAAGTTATGAAACTGATACCCATTTATGTATGACAGGCAGACATATTTGTTGTTCTTGGTGTTGTTGCTTTTATTGTATGGGCGTGGTATAATTGTAAATATGAAATCATTCGATGAAAAGTCGTTTCCTTGAAGAATTGATCGATGAAGAAGAGCGGCGCAAACTCAAACACACGCACACGCATTCACACATGTGAATATATATATATATATATATATATATATATATATAGGAGATCAAAGTGTACGTACGCCGCTATATTTTTTATATATAAAAAATACAAAAATGGGACAAGAACGCAAAACATCCAGACAGACGATACAAAGAAAACAAGGACGGGTCATTCGGAGTTTTCTTTCCTCAGTCGAGTTCCAGATTATCTTTGCAATTTCGGGTGGTTATACTCGAGATTGCTCCAATCTGGCCAGCCCCAATGAAAAACTAAGTAAAGAACATTAGATTCCTTGGAAGAAAGTAGCGAATGTATACGAAAACAGACAGAAAGAAATGGAGAAACGGTACACAAACACGAATAACAGGACATTAACAACGGGTATCTTTCGACTAAGGACGAATTAAATTAAGCTGGCGTTATACATATATAATAACGATGTACAGGCCTTAATCCATTACGGCTATTTCAAGCGGCTCCATTTAATTGATTAATGAAACCATTACAACAATTTGACCGCATACACTTCAAACATGAAAGATAAACCATTTTGTGAAAAGACGGCTTTTCCTTTATGTCTGAAGTCTATATATTCATCTGATGAGAACGGTTTCTTTCAAATTTATGTAATGTTTTCATTATTGAATTAAATGAAGCCGTTTGAAACGGCCGTAATGA
>NC_142938.1:19716388-19718888 GCF_046866305.1 Octopus bimaculoides | reverse complement strand
CTCTTACATTCACTCTCGTTCGTTCTCTCTCTCTCTCCTGTTTTTTTCATGCTCTCCCTCTATTTCTCTCTCTCTTCTCTCTCTCTTCTCTCTCTTCTCTCGCTTCCTCTCTCTCTTCTCTCGCTTCCTCTTTCTCTTCTTCTCTTTCCTTCTCTTCCTTCTTCCAACTCTCTACACTCCCCATCTGTCTCTCCCCCTTTTTTGTCTGTCTGTATGTCTCTCTTTCTCTCTCTCCCTCTCTCTCTGGATTGAAATTCATTCTATAATTACAAGTATATGTTTTACATTTCTCCACTTATGTGCGCGCATGTATATGTGCACGTGTAGTATGTGTATATGTGTGTAAGAGTCTACGTATAGGAGAGTGAGAGAGAGAATGAGAACAAGAGACAAAGACAGACACAGACAGACAGAGACACAGACAGACAGAGACGCAGACAGACGGAGACACAGACAGACAGAGACGCAGACAGACGGAGACACAGACAGACAGAGACACAGACAGACAGAGACGCAGACAGACGGAGACACAGACAGACAGAGACACAGACAGACAGAGACACAGATAGACAGAGACACAGACAGACAGAGACACAGACATACTGAGAGAGGCATTTAATGAATGTTTAGAAATAAGATTTCCGGAAAATAAGATAGACAATCCAGAAATTTTGTTAGATACTTCCACCAAAAGATGAAAAGTATTTTTTTACAACATGAAATAAAATACAAGAGGAAAAAGAGAAGCGGAAGAAAGGAAAATAAAAAACATCATGAGATTTAGCGGAATTATCCGTGATAACGCGAGATAACTTCTGATGTGCTTTTAATTGATGTTTTGAAGTCTCTTACATAACAATATAGCTAATATCAACTGTTGGACAGTTGTCCAAATGTACATGAATTAATGTTCGCATTTACACACACACACATATATATATATATGCATGTGTGTGTATATATATATATGTATATATATATTATATCATATTATATTATACAGGGTGTCCACAAAGTCTGGGTACTTGGATTAACTAAAATCATGACATAAACAATCAAATATAAGAAATAATAATTTCTTAAAGTATGTGTTAATCTCCATGTGGGTACATGGGGTAAATAAGATCATGACAGAACCAATTAAATATAAGAAATAATAATTTCTTAACGTATGTGTTAATCCTCGTGTATCCAGACTTTGTGGACACCCTGTATATTACATGATATAATTACATTGTTTTATTATATATGCAGGTATTTATATATTTCTGTATATATTTATTTACTTATGTATATAAACACACAAACTTACATTCATACAATATACACACATATTTCTATACCCTTAAAAGAAAGATTATATATATCGCACGCGTATGTGAAATATTTTGCATAAGTATGCTATTATATCTACACTCGCAAATGATTACGTATTTCATACATATTCATATATATATATATATGTGTGTGTGTGTGTGTGTGTGTGTGTGTGTGTGTGTGTGTGTGTGCGTGTGTGTATGCATGCATGCAAACATGTATGTATGTATTCGTATGTGTGTATATAAGAATGCATACACACAAACACACACACATATTTGCATACATATTTACTGATACGCACTCATGCCTACCTACCTACATACAAGCATACATACATACATACATACATACATACATGCATGCATGCATGCATACATACATACATACATACATACATACATACAAACAAACATTTATACATATATACATACATATACACACACGCACTCAAGCACATACACTCATACACATGCACAAAAACACATGCGCGTATCCGTGAGCACTTCATTATGTATTGACCGGTGTGTGAGTTTGTGACGGATGTGACCTCTACTTCTAACAAGTCAAGTGAAATATTGACTTTCACGTTTTGTGGGTGGTAGTAGTAGTAGTAGTAGTAGTAGTAGTAGTAGTAGTAGTAGTAGTAGTGGTGGTAGTAGTAGTAGTAGTAGTAGTAGTAGTAGTAGTAGTAGTAGTAGTAGTAGCAACAGCAGCAGTAGCAGCAACATCACCAGCAGCAGCAGTAGTAGTAGTAGTAGTAGTAGTAGTAATAGTAGTAGTAGTAGTAGTAGTAGAGTGACTCGGGCTGTTAATGAAGTACATCATCGGCTTGTTAGCACACATATACAGACATATTCCCCTCTCAGATTCACTCACTTATTGCAGAGGTCCTTCAGTTTTTCTAAGCCCTGTAAAAGAACTCGGAATGTTGGGCCTCCAACCAAGCCTTTCACGACATCCCTAATGTGAGGAACTTTCCAGGACCCCCTCGTATGTATCCCAACCAACGTCCTTATCTCAGACCAGTTTCAGTGGATTTGTGTCAATGACTAGGTTGCAGTTAGTGCGACAAACATCTTCACGCCAAATAATAAAATCATTAAGTCAAGCTCACAGCTTTTGTATTTTTAGCAAATCAATCACTGTAGTACAGTATGCCTCACTACACTACACTGCAGTG
>NC_142938.1:19686388-19698888 GCF_046866305.1 Octopus bimaculoides | reverse complement strand
ACACATACAAATATACTTAAACCCTCATTTATAGACGCACACAGATGAGTACAAATGTATATAATTAGATAAGTGAGCGTGCACAAAACCAGATCAATTCAGACATATATGAAAGCGTGGACACGGAATAAGAGATATATGTAAAATATATGTAAAAGATAATCCCAACTGAATGTATTTATTATGCTAAACTTATTACATTAAGATTAGTGGAAGCATAATATTAGCTGCCCGGTTGGCTCACGTGAAAAGTAAATGCGACAAATCAGAAGGTGGAATGTAGATACATAAGGGCGTGCGGAATGATATATGAGGCTAGTGGAAGGTGGATATATATTATGTATATGGAAAATAGATGTAAGAAAGGGGATTTGGAGATGCAAGTAGATCGCAAACAGACAAATGTTTGCTGAAACTTACATGTTTGCGTAGGGTCGAAGAGAATTAAATGGGAGGCAAATAAAAGTTGAATGGAAGGCAACCGATAACAAAATAAATAAACAGATAAATAAATAAATACTTAAATAAATCAATAAATAAATAATTAAATAAATAAATAAATGAAATGAAATAAGCGGAAGCAGACCACACGTGAATGATAATTAATTGATTTGTAGATAATAAAGTTGTGTGAATAGAATAAACACTGGTTGACCATAAGATGACAGGTAAGTAGAAGGCAACCGATAGAAAAAGGAATTGGAGAGAAACAGACGATAGATGTGTGACATGTTGCTCAGAGCAAGATTAGCCATGATTAAACTGAACTACCTACCATAAAAGGACATTCCAATAATTTTTTGATATATTTAATCCTACATTACCCCCGTGTTCTAGTGATCTGAAGTAGACGTGACCAATACTTCTCTCAGATCAAGCGATTACGGAGTAGCTCCTTGATTGGCCACGTTATATGGGTTGTGTATAAGATAGATAAGGGAAGGCGCGCCAAAACAAAATGGTCGCTATAATTTAGATAAGATGAAAGCAACACGAAATCATTTGCAAGAGGCCCATAAATAAATACTTGTGGGTTGTATAGGTCTCTTACAAGAGACGTATTTTGAGACCGCATGTTGAAACTAAAGCAATTTGTATCACTGAAGAGCCATTTTCGCCATTTAAAAACACAGGTTATTTATCTTAAACGTAACTAATGAGAATTTTAAGTACATGTCAGCTCCAGTGTTAGGTAATATACAAACACATTTTGCTACACTTAATTATTATAAATACATATATTTCAAGGTAAGTTTTAGTTTGACAGTAGTAAGGAGTGTTTCGACTGTAATTTTGTTTCAAACTTTGACATAACGCCAGCAATTTTAATGGGAGAAGTTATTCGAGTACTTGACTGGTACTTATCTTATCAACCCCAGAAGGATGAAAGCGAATTCGACATCAGCGGTATTTGAGCCCTAAACGTAAAAGCCGGAAGAAATGCTGCTTAACATTTTGTTTGGCGTGCTAGCAATTCTTCTGGCTCATAGTCTTGGTCCATTGTAATATAGGTTTCAAAGTGTTGCATAAAGCCAGCTAAGGATGAAAGGCAAAGTCGACCTCGACGGAATTTGAACTCAGGGCATAAAGACGGACGAAATGCGGCTAAGCATTTTGCCCGCCGGGCTAACGATTGTGCCAGCAATGCATAGTCAACTCTTGCAGGATTCGAACTCAAATTTCAAAATATTTTTGTAGTGAAGCGGTGAAACTAAAATAAGCTAAAGATTGTTGTTATCTATCGGTTACCATCAGCGCCAGTAACACGCAACCATTTCCTTTTTCTTCTCTACATCTATTGTCAAATAATCGATTGCGACATTGACACCAAACATGTTCTCCGCCCCATTCTAATCACTAGCAGCACCATCCCAACTCTTACTATCACAACCACCATAACTACCACAGCCACTACTATCATTATTATTATTATTATTGTTATTAATATCGTCACTACTATGAAGGACACACGACCGCTGTGACTACGAACAACACTACTATTCTCACTGCTGTCGTTAACTTTTCTATCGCTACCCTAACCACCACCACGTGACTACAACCGTTGCCGTCACCGCTACGTCATCGAAACAACCACTGCCACCACCATCACTACTGTCACCACAACCACTAGCATATCACCACCACCAACGCTATCATCATCATCATCATCCCCATCAGCATAATCATCGTTGTCGTCGTCGTTGTCACCATCATCATCACTATCACCATCATCCTCGTCATCGTTGTCGTCGTCGTCGTAGTCGTCGTCGTCGTCGTCATCATCATCATCATCATCATCATCATCATCATCATCATCATCATCAAGAAATATTTGTTGAAGCACCCCCCCCCCACACACACACACCACCACCACCAACAACAACAACAACAATAACAATACCATGATGGCATCGTCGGCGACGTGGACGAAAGGCGGCAACCATAAACGGTACGGAGTGGTTGTGGTTGTGTTGGTGGTGTGGGAGGGGTGATGGTGGTGGTAGAGGGTGGTGATGGTGGTGGTGTATTCGTGATAGTCGTAGCGATGGTTCATGTAGCTAGTGGTCGTGGTAGGAATAATGGGTGGGGTTTCACGGTGCTAGTGGCTGGTGGTGGTGGTGGTGATGATGGTGGTTTGGTGGTGGTGGTGGTGGTGGTGGTGGTTTGGTGGTGGTGGTGGTGGTGGCAGCGAAAAAGAAGAAATAGATAATAAACAGACAACAAGTACATCAACAATGTCAAGAACAATGGAATAGGTCAGTCAGCTGGATCAGGGTTGAATGAGGTTACTCAACCACGACGACTAAAGAGGAAACTAAGAAATACAGCACCGCCACCATCACCACAACCACCACCACCACCACCACCACCACCATCACCGCCAAAATCACCATTAGCAGCACCAATAAAAAAACACTGGCATCATTACCACAACTACCACTACGAAGAGAACAGCCAACACCAACAGCAATGACAACATCAAACACCGCAATCACTGCCGTCATCGCCAGCGCCGTACCAACGCTAGCAATACCAGAAACGCTATAACCGCCACCAGCACTGCCACCAACACCAACACCACCAACGACATCAGCACCGCCACCATTAATACCAGCACCAACACCATCAATGCCAGCGCCGTACCAACGCTAGCAATGCCACAAACGCTATCACCACAACCAACACCAGCACCGCTACCCACACCAGCAGCGCCACCAACATCAGCACCGCCACCAACACCAGCAGCGCCACAAACTCCACCACCAACACAGCCGGGCAATAACGACATCAACACTACAACCACCGCCACCGCAACCAACACTACCACCACTGCCAACACCAATACTACGGTCACCACCACCACCACCACCACCACCACTAATAAACAACAAACAGCACCAGCAATGACGATGTCTATACCACAACCACCTCCACCAATGCCACCACTGCTACTACCACACTATAACCACCGCTACCATAGCACTATAACCACTGCCACGACCACTACCACAACTACCAGTACCACCACAACCAACACCACCAGCAGAACCGAACCGCCAACACCGCCACTGATACGACCAACAATGATGATACTGCCATCAGCATCGTTTATAAAACTACAACAACAACAACATCAATAACAACGACAAAAGCATTAAAATCATCAACATCGACAACAATTATAAGGGAAATAAAAAAAAAGGGGGTGGGAAATAACAACTACCAAGATCAAAAAATATGAATAAAGGGACGAAAAGATTCATCATATCAAACACAATAACAATAAGAAAAAACAAGAAGAACAAGAAGAAACAACAAGCTGTATTTTATAGCGAAGACAACAACGGCCGCCATTTTAGAAGAACAAAGAAAATGGAAGACATGTTGGATCGGCAGTAAAGAAGATCATAAACACTTTAGGCGCACATCGATATCAATAAAGTGTTTGTTAGTATTGTTGTTGTTGTTGTTGTTGTTGTTACTACTATCGTTGCTTTATTTTTATGCTGTAATTGTTGTCAATGGTGTTGTTGAAGTTAATGTTACTGATACTGTTATTATATTTTAATATTGCTGCTGCTGTTGTGGGTATGGCGGTGGCGCTGGTGGTTTTACGGAGGTGGTTAGCGTTTATTTATAATTCTTTGTTTTTTTATTTATTTATTTTTTTGTTTTTTTGTTTTTTTTTTTGCAATAGTTTTATATTTTCTTTTCTACCTTTCAAGGGTGCTGCAACTCTGTTACCGTATTTAGTTGTGTATAAGTTGCAACGCTTATTTAGTGTTACATCCTGGTACGAAATGCTTTCCCTTCATAGTTTAATCTTTGCCTCGTGTGCCCCAGTTTCTTTAATTAAAATCAAGTATAAAATAGTATGACTTACAGACGATTAAATACGATGCTTCTAACCCAGGAAAAGTGACCTCTTAACTTCCAACACTTTTTTTTTTTTGTTGCTCTTCATTATATGGTCACATATTATGCAGACGATCGGCTGCATAATCTGTGACCTGGTTCGTTGTGAAAAGCAAAGTCACTTATTCGGTGTTGTCAGATCACTACGCTTAGTTGTGTAGGTATCAACGAGACAAAAAATTCCGAGATGCGCTTGGTCAAACTCTTTCGGCCCCACTGCGATGGTTGCACCGCCATCAGACGACCCATATCGAGTTCAGGGATAATTCTGTTTTGGAAACACTTAGATCTAAACCAGGTGTCGGCGAATTTCGTATGTCATTGACCTATTCATGAAATCGTTGATAACTTATCGAATCCCATTATGTAAATTTTTAAAGTATAATTAAAAAGTATAATTAATTTTTAAAAAACGGGTCCTAATTTAAAACAATAATTCTTTCGTTCTTTCGTGTCATTACCGCTTTTTAATAAGAAATATTTAAAGACATTTAACCAAAATACTTAATGAAAGTGATAAAGAACAATAAAATCTGAGTTAACGGAATTTTTAATGTGAAATATGCGTTTGGTGAATACTAATTATGCATCGATGTTTGTTTGGAAATTAGTGAGTTTAGCTTTAAGTATTGCGCTCTTCATGATTCAGTTCGTTAATAATTTAGCATACTTAATGTTCAAAATAGCTTCAGGCATTCATTGACCCCCTACATAGACTTCCCCCAGGGAGGGGAAGATTAATATCGATCACTTTGCCGATTCGTGTTCTAGAAGTAAGTCTTTTTTTCTTATACCCGAACTGTAGACCGATGGTTCTGAATGTGAACAATACTAAATACGTCTGTGGTGCCTTCAGGCTAGGGATGGGCGGTTGCGTTAGACTATACGCCAGCAGGAATTCAAAGAACATCTTATTCATTTCGTTAGAGAGCATTCGGAATACTAGCTTGGAAACAAGCAGAGATTATGTAGAGTTAGCCGACAGAAAACGGGTACAAAAACCTCACATATTTGCTGAAACGGATACAACCGTCTGTCAAGTCCCGCCTCGATGACCTAAATGTACTCATGTGAACTTAGGCCAGCAAAAACGCGCCATTTCGTCGTACTTGGATAAAACTTTTCGTTAAGTTAGCCAAGTGGTTTAGTGAAAGTCGTCAACAATTTCAGACAGTTGTTTGCACGTACCACAAATCTGGGATCTGCACTTTCCATTTAGATAGGAGAAATAAACAGCGACTCCGTTACTAGAAGCTGAAGGCATCTTTCCCGACACTGAAAGACTTATGGGGCTGGATTAGCGAAGTAGCAAAGCGAGAACTGACAAGGACCATCATCAACATCACGAAGTGTGCCTCGCTAAAAACAAAATAAGAGCAGCATCCATTACCTTTATCAAAGAAATAACTAGAGATAAGAAATGTTGGTTAGGAGTTAATCGGGCGATTAAAAAAGGCACAATGTGCCAGTGGATTATACTGGTACTCCACGAAACATCAAGAATATGTTGTTCGTGTGAGGGTAGGCAGTATGAAAAAATACGGGGACGAAAGGTGTTGTTATTATTATTGTTGTTACGTTGGAGTTAATATTTAAATATTATCATTATTATTAGTGGCCTATAAATGAGGGTAATAATAATTACTACTATTATGATATATATATACATGTGCGCGCATTAGTTATTTCTAATACAATGGTATGAAAAGTTCACCGCATAATCACATCTGGTTATCCAATGCACATTTCATGACGTGCACAATGGTGAAATATACGTAGGGACAAATGATACATACATGTGCTTATCGTAATTTCTCTCCCTCACATACATACACACAAACACACACACAAACATACACATGTATATATACACATTATATTCACACAGACACACATAAATGCATTTGTGTGCGTGTGTACGTGTGTGACCATATCAAGACCCGATCTTATTATGGCTACAACCATTATCACCAACAGCACAACCACAACAATAACCTTAAGCATCACAATTTTCAAAAATAACAAGGGACGTCACTACAACAACAACCGCTACTATTGCAACCACTACAACCACAACCAACACTGCCACCACAACAACCACATATGATACTACTACTACAGTCGGCATAAACCCCTACAGAAACTACTAAGACGAGAACTGCATATAATCTGGATTAAAAACAAAAAAAAATCACCACTGCTACAATCATTACCATCGCAACCAGCACCACACCCATTAACACTACGACAGCCACCACAACCGCCAATAGCACCACCATCAAAATCACCTACAATACCACAGCCAATATCATCCCCAGCGCCAACGCTACACTGCGACTCGCACAAATCCTCTGCTCCTGAAATCAATAAACGTCTCCATGATTATTTTAATTTTTTCTTCTTTTCTTCCATTTAAAAAGGTGTCTGACACAAGATCACATTTTCTTCTAATTGTTTGTTTGTGATTCCATATTTGTAATCGTTGTTGTTGTTATTATTACTATTATTATTATTATTATTATTATTATTATTATTATTATTATTATTATTATTATTATTTCTGAGAAGTGTTATCGATATGTTTACTTCGTTCTATACTTATGTTATTCAAATCTTTACATTATTTTTATTATTGGTGTTGTTACTAATTATTATCATTATCATTATTATTATTATTATTATTATTAGTAGTAGTAGTAGTAGTAGTAGTAGTAGTAGTAGTAGTAGTAGTAGTAGTAGTATATGTTTTGCTGTTTTATTCAAACCCCAACTGAGCCGGAAGTAAGTAAAAGGTTTTTTTTAACTACGAGACACCGATACTTTACAGTTTCTTTTTTTTTTTTGTTTTTATTTTATTTTATTTTATTTTGCATAACTATTACCATTATTCGATGTAGTAGAAGGGTACGAGCTGGCAGAATCGCTAGCAACGACGGACAAAATTCTTAGTTATGTTTCGTCCGTCTTTATGTTCTGAGTTCAAATTCCACCAATGTCAAGTTGGATTTTCAGCCTTTCGAGTTCGATAGAATAAGTTACCATCTGAGCACTATGTAAGCAATCGACTATGTAATCGACTTAACCACTCGGTCGAAATTGCTGGCCTTGTGCTAAAATTTGAAACCATTAGTAGCTGAAACAAAGAGCGGTGAGCTGGCAGAAGCGTTAACCCGCCGGACAAACTTCTCAGCGAAACTTCGTCCGTTTTTGCGCTCTGTGTTCAAATTTCGCTGAGGTCGTCGACTTTGATTTTCATTTTTTGGGGTTGATGAAATATGTACCAGCTGCTCACTGGTAGTCGATGTAATCGACTTACCCTTCCCTAAAATTTCAAGCCTTGTGCCTATAATAGAAAAGATTATTATATGAAAGCGGCGAGCTAGCAGAATCAATCATCATCGTCATCATCATCATCATGTAGCTTTTACTTCTCTATTTCTAAGTATAATGGATCATTTGTTTATATTATGGGTGTCTCCTCTTCAATCCCATTCTAGTCTCTTCTCCATTATGTGTGTGTATTTTTATACATCATTTTTTTGTTGTTGTTAGATTACCGTTGTTTTTTTTCTTTATATTCTCTTTACTCGCTCTCCTCTTCTATGTAAACCTCGACATCCCCTTCGTCTTCCTACTTAAGTATGACATTGAGCTACCATTTCACTGGAGTAAAGAAAGTATGACAACGATGGCGACGACGACAAAGAAAACTATAACGAGCGGAAAAATTCTGTAAACATACATATACGAAGCCAGAGGGGATCATAATATGACGCTGGACAATAGGAAGATCCCAGTGGTCAGTTAATTAGTTAGTGTCAGTGAAGGTGGCTTAGTGGTTAGTGTATTCGGGTCGCGATCGTAAGGTCGAGTGTTCGATTCTCGGCGGCACGTTGCGTCTTTGAGCAAGACACTTTATTTCACGTTGCTCCAGTTTGCTCTGCTGTCAAAAATGAGTAGTGTCTGTATTTCAAAGAGCTATCTCCCTGAGAACTACATTAGGGGTTACTCGTGTCTGTGGATTGCTCAGCCACTCGCACGTTAATTTAAGTAGCAGAAAAACGAGGTTTTATTCCTGAAGGTTTAGGAAATTATCAAGAGATACGTTTATTAATTTTGAGAAACTCCAACTAGGGCCCAGTCTAAGAACACTACAGATCCAGGATTACCCTGACAACCAAAGGCACGTGATTTTACTCAATTTCAAAGGATGCTCTGACTTCCATGCACTTGTCGTAACACCCCGGCACCTCGGAAGTCCTCCCGTAGCGTCTAGAACCTTTTTCACAGCCCCCATTTTCACAGCCCCCATTTTCACAATGTCTTCAAAATAACTACTGCTGAGATTCTCCTTCAATTTGGAGAACAAGCAAAATTTACCGATAAAGGTAAAACGTAAAGCTACCTTCACGCGTCGTGCCAACTCATAAGGGCCGGTTTACCGGTTTCCATGGCTTACATATTCCCCTCCTGGACGAGACGCCGGTCCATCGCATGATTACTAATTTTCGCCAGTTGAGTACGCACATGTACAGAGTCCAAGCTTGGCCGACTTTTAGAGTTATGTTGAATAGCTGTAATTACCTATAGGACGAATCCGGCTATCGGCCAAGTCCGTCGTAGGGATAACACCACCACTCTCGTTGAACAAACGCAGACGGTGTTCTGCCAAGGGACTATTGCGAGATTGAGTGGTCTACGTGAAATGAAGTGTTTTGCTCAAGAACACAACGCGTCACCCGGTCCAGGAATCGAAACCACAATCTTACGATCATAAATCCAACACCCCTAACCACTAAGCCACGCGCCTCCACGAGAATCACAGGGTGCAAGGTCTGGACTGCACGGAAAGAGAGGGACAGTTTTGATACCCATTTCTGTCAAGTCGTTGGTTACCAAGAAGGAAACAGGACAAGAAGTGTTTAGTAGGATGTGACAAGCAGTGCTTGTATGGTGTGCTCAAAGTGCTACTACAGTCGTCTCGTTCAATCTGGAATAACGAAAGTTGGCAGGTCAGCTTAAGTTTCCCTGTTTGAACAATTTCTGCTGTTGCGATCAGAAGTTTACACCTTTTTTTTTTTACATTAGAATTTGCCTGATCGTAACACAATACCAATACATGTATTTAAAGCAAAAAAATTTCAGAGATCCTTAAAATTTTTATTGCAGATCCCCAATTTCCTATTTTTCTGTGTGGACTCCCAAAGATCTTACATGGACCTTCAAGAGCCATACTCTTTACTCTTTACTCTTTACTCTTTACTTGTTTCAGTCATTTGACTGCGGCCATTCTGGAACACCGCCTTTATAGTCAAGCAAATCGACTCCAGGACTTATTCTTTGCAAGCCCAGTACTTATTCTATCGCTCTCTTTTGCCGAACCGCTAAGTTACAGTGACGCAAACACACCAGAATCGGTTGTCAAGCGATGCTAGGGTACAAACAGACACACAAACATATACACACACATACATATATGTATATATATATATATATATATATATATATATATATATATATATATATATATATATATATATACATATATACGACGGGCTTCTTCTAGTTTCGGTCTACCAAATCCACTCACATGGCTTTGGTCTGTCCGAGGCTATAGTAGAAGACACTTTCCCAAGGTGCCACGCAGTGGGACTGAACCCGAGACCATGTGATTGGTAAGGAAGCTTCTTACCACACAGCCACTCCTGCGCCATATGGACCCTGTTTGAGAAACACTGCCTTAGAACAATTTTAACAGCCTCTCCAAAATAAAATCTCATATCTTCTGGAATGCACGTCGTAGGTCCACGAAACTGAGAACCAGAATCGAACCTCTTATAGATCAATTGCAAATCGAACAACTTAACCACAGAGCCATCGGTAAGATTAATTCAGCGCATCCCGGTTCGAGACTTCCTCGTTGCTATAGTTGTTGCTTATTAGTGTCATCGTTGTTATTGTTACAATTGTTGTTGTTTGTTGTTATCGTTTTTCTTGTTGCTATTGTTGTTTTATTGTGGTCCCTTCTTGTTTATTTATTTATCTGTTTATCTCGTTATTTATTTATTTATTCTTTTGTAATGTTGTGCCTATTCATTGCCATTGTTGAGTCTCGCTATTGCTTTCACTTAACTGTGTCTCGTGTGTTTATATGTCTGTGGTCTGTCTATATATATATATATATATATATATACATATATATACGTATACTTGTGTGTGTGTGTGTGTGTGTGTGTGTGTGTGTGTGCGTATGCGCATGTGTGTGTCTGTCTGTTTCGTTTCATCATCATTGGTTTTTAAATGATAATCACAGTCACTCCTACTGTTGTGGTGATATCTTATTATATACCAACTTGTATGTGTATATACATGCATGCATGCATACACACACGCATATATACTAACATATATACCTAGTCACACACATACACACACACATATATATATACATATATACAAATACATATATATGTATGTAAATATGTACGTGTGAATGTATGTATGTTTGTATGCATGCATGCATGTATGTATATATACATAAGCCTATGTACCACTGTTTCTGTTTATTATCGTAGTATGTGTATATATGCATGTATATATATATATATATATATATATATATATATATATATATATATATATATATATATATATACATACACATACACACACACACAAATATAGACATATATATACACACAGTTGTACACAAGTAGACGCAATCCATACTTTATCTATCAATATACGTATTTTAAGAGCCGCAACAGAGAAGCAAAGAAAGTGTTTATATAAAACAAAATAATAAATTAAGAAAACCAAAAAGAAAAAGGATTAATAATACAAAGACAGAAAAAAAACGCACAACAGCAAAAAAACATCAAACAAGTAAAAACGGTAAAAGGAAAAAAAAATACAATGAGAAAATTCGTAACGACAAAAAGTAAATGATGAAAGAAAAAATACAAGTAAAAGTATACAAAAATTACTAGGAAATCAGAGAGATCGATTTAGAAGTACGTCTTAAAGCAAGTGCTAATAGAATATTGTTTAAATAGTTCGCTCTTAATGATTGGATTTGTCAATGCTTAAGGTATTAAGTCAATCAATATTTTATCACTTACTGACGTGGAAGCAATTAGAGACCATTGGAAGTGAAAACAAAGATCAGCGCAGATCAGACAGGCAAACGTTAAAGACTTGACTGGTTGGTTACAGGCTGATTGACTTGACTCAATGGCAGACGATAAGGATAGATGGAACAAGAAAAGCAGACGACATCTTTCAACGTCAAATGCTGATGTGTAGGACGTGAAAATGAAAGGACTGATGTCTAGATAGATAGATAGATAGATAGAGAGAGAGAGAGAGAGAGAGATAGATATATGAACATGCCTACATATATCTACAAATACGTACATACGCAAACACACGCATGTCTCTGTGTACGTATGTATATATATGTGTGTGTATACACAGACACATACACAGACAAAACACACGCACACACGCACACACACACACACACACACACACACACACACACACACATATATATATATATATATATATATATATATATATATATATATATATTCACATAGGTATGTTTATGAATGTGTGTACCTCTAAAGTCGTGAGTGCGTGCGCGCGTGTGTACAGACATACAGACAAGCAGACAAGCCAACAAAGAGGTAGAAAGATTGATAGAGAGATAGAAAGATAGACAGATATGTTTTTAAGCGTACACATTCATATTTTTCATGGTAACGGATTTGTTTCTCTCACTGTGACTCATCTATCTCTGCCTCGCTCTATCTTATCTTCTCCCCCACCACCACCACCCTGCATTTCACACACACTCCTTTCATGTCGTCTGCTCGTTTTGTTCTCTGCCACTCCTTTCTATCATCGTTTTGTCGAGCGATCTTTGCACTGAGCACACGCGTCAAATGTTTCTCTTTCCTGTTGTATTGAAACGAAAGTGTTTTTTCTAATGTCCACCTAAGCTCGCATCCTCCTTGTATGCTTCTATCACAAATCCAACGACACCTTTTGTTGATATTCTATATCTGTTCTTGTTTCTT
>NC_142938.1:19661388-19671388 GCF_046866305.1 Octopus bimaculoides | reverse complement strand
CAGAAGATTGTTAAACACTTACTCTTAGCTAATCGAGTGTTATTCTGTTTGTTCAAACATTAATAAATATATATATATTCAAGATGCTGAAAAGTTCCTGGTTTGGGGTAAAAGAAAATACAAGAGGATCAGCTAATTATGATTTTATTCAACATATTCTCTTCTCAGATTCACACACTTATTGTAACGGTCCTTCAGTTTTTCTAAGCCCTGTAAAAGGACTCGGAATGTTGGACTCCAACCAGGCTTTTCACTAGACCCTTAAAGCCAGGAATATTTCAGCTCTCCCTCGTATATGTATTAGGCTGTCACACATGAAATATCGTATGTGAAAGGTACCAATAAAATGTTTGAGAAGTGTTAGAGAACTGATTTATTTAATCAAAGTTTGATCCATGTTCATTTATGACGTTTACACAACAACGTTTCTCTATGTCATATATTCCACTTTAGAAAAAAAAATTCATTTTTTGCTGTGATAAACTGTTCGAATGCTTCTATTACCTCTTCTCTATTTAAGAATGTTTTATTGCTTATGAAAAGTTCAGAATGCTTAAATAAGTGATAATCAGTAGGAGAAATATCAGGGGAATAGGGAGGATGTTGCAAAATCTCATAATTCAGGTTTTGCAACTTTTGGACTGTAGCTTGAGGAGTGTGAGGACATGCATTGTCGTGGAGCAAAATTGGGCCATCTCTATTCACTAGTCTGGGCTGCTTCTTTTTCAAATTCTCGTGCATACAATCAATTTCCGGGCAATACGATGTTGTTGTTACTGTTTTACCTTGTTGCAAAAATGAATAATGACTAACCCTCTTCGCAGACCACTATACAGTGACCACTAACTTTTTAAGGTGCAATGGTGGTTTTGAGTAGTGTTTAGGTGCATCTCTGCAACTAATCACTGTCCTGTACTCCTGCTGATGTCAAGGAGTATCCATTTCTCATTACATGTAATGATTCTATGCAAAACTTGTCGCGAAAGCAATTAGGAGCACACTTCGAGGCGCCTGCATTTTTTAATCTCGTTCAGTTGACGTGGAACAAACCTATCCATTTTCTTGACTTCTTCAATTTTTTTCAGGTGTCGAGAAACAGTTGCGCGAAATGTTTCGGACCGTTGTTCTTGGATTTTGGTGGTGGTGGTGGTGGTAGTGGTGGTGGCGAAGCTGGTTGTGATGGAGGCGGTAGTGGTGGTGATGGAGGTGGTGGTAGTGGTAGTGATTTTTTGACTACAAGTTAGCAACTATTGCTAACAAGTTCGGCAACCACGTTGAAGTGCTTGGATTATCAAATGTTTTGTCAAATGAATGCACTTCATTATTGGTTAAACCCAGGCGGCGAGCTGGTAGAACCGTCAGTAAGCTGGACAAAATTCTTAGCAACATTTCGTCCGTCTTTACCTTTCATCCTTTCTCGGTCAACGACATAAGTACCGATTGAGCATTGACGCCCATGTAATCGTCTAGACAATTCGCCAAAATTTCAGGCACCGTGCTGATAGTAACAAAGAATTATTTGGTCAAGGAGATATCTGCCGGAAAGTATATAGAGAACTTAATCCTGAATTTTCCGTAGAGATTAAAAAAGGGAATAATGCTTGGTGAATGCGAATTTGAAACTAGAGTATTCCCAAAACATTTCCGTCTACCTTTAAATAAATATTACTTAAACTGTATGTATATACTGAGTAGCTCCGTTTTTGCTAAAGATAAGAGTTAAATTGACTCAAAGCCACAAACGCACTGTCTTAAGTGACTGACAAAGGGAGGTAAGTCTCCAGCGTACATAGCCGGATCACGATTTCGGATTTTGATGTATACCATCTTAATCTTCATCAGCGACTCTTAACGCCTAGGGTTAAACTCAACTACCTCTGTCAGTCTTATAAGAAAAACCGTTGAAAGCCTGTA
The DNA here is from genome assembly GCF_046866305.1 of Octopus bimaculoides. Classification (NCBI taxonomy): domain Eukaryota; kingdom Metazoa; phylum Mollusca; class Cephalopoda; order Octopoda; family Octopodidae; genus Octopus; species Octopus bimaculoides. The sequence continues at coordinate 19,669,474 of NC_142938.1, read as the reverse complement.
CGGATTTTCAAAACGGTAAAAGTGTAAGCAACAAATTAAAAAATGTGGCTTATTAACAATTAGAACCTAAAAGCAAAAATAATAGAGGTCACAAAAGTGACAGAGGATGCTGACTAGCACCGCTTTAAGCGGTGCTAGTCAGTACTCTCTAGGTTCCAATTGCTAACAAGCCAGCCTTTTTCATTTGTTATATATATATATATATATATATATATATATATATATATATATATACGCGGGGGAGTGCGTGTGTGTGGGGTGAATGTGTATGTATGTACATATATAAATATATGTATGTATATATATATATATATATATATATATATATATATATATATATATATAAACACACATGCATACATATATTTTTATATATTATTTATGCATGTGTATATATATGTGTGTGTATGTGTGTGTGTGCATGTATATATATATATATATATATATATATATATATATATATATATATGTCTGTGTGTGTGTGTGTGTGTGTGTGTGTGTGTGTGTGCACGTATGCATGTATATATATATATGCATATATGTATGAATGTAAGCATAGACATTTGCAACTAAAGAAATGCAGGGAGACACATATTCAGATGGGGAAAAAGGCATAGAAAAAACATTAGTAAATTAGAAATAGAGGGTGAGAGAGAGATAGAGATAGAGGGAAAAAGTGAAAGAGAGAGAGAGAGGGGGAGAGAGAGAGGAGGGAGAGAGAGAGGGGAGAGAGAGGGGGAGAGAGAGAAAGAGAGAGAGAGACTGACAGTCTGATAACTACAGGCATACATAGATTAACGGATACGTAATAGAGGGGGAGTTAGCCTTATAGAAAGTGTGATATATATATATATATATATATATATATATATATATATATATATATATATATATAGTTACATACACACACACATACATATATATCTATACACACATAGATAGATAGATACATAGATCGACAGATAGATAGATAGATAGATAGATAGATAGATAGATAGATAGATAGATAGATAGATAAAGGTGGAGAAAATGCCGCAAGGCAGAAAGGCAAAGAAATAAAAAATAAACATACGGGACTTAAAAGGACCAGAAATGGACATAAAAAGAATTTTTATGATAGCCAAAGAATATCATATATTTATGGCGCTGAATGGCTATTCTCATCTTAACGAAGCGTTTAGTGTAATGTATATTCGCAATATACACACACATGCATATATATAAATATATATATATATGACACTTCCATATATATACATGTAGATACGTATATATATATATATATATATATATATATATATATATATATATATATATATATATATATATATATATTATATATATGTATATATATCTATATCTGTATGTATATATATATATATATATATATATATATATATATATACATACATATATATATATATATATATATATATATATATATATATATATATATATATATATATATATATATATATATATATATATATATATATATATATACATATATAAGTACATGCACGCATATAAATAGTTAGACATAGATTTGCGCACATTTAGTAATCAAATACATTTTTTGGGAGTTGGTTGATAGATTTGTGTATATGTGTGTGTATACATACATATATATATATATATATATATATATATATATATATATACATATATATATACATATATATACATATACACATATATATGTATATGCATGCATATAAACATGTATATATATATATGTATGTATATGTGTGTATATATATATATATATATATATATAAATATATATACATATATATATATATATATATATATATATATATATATATATATAAATATATATATATATATATATATATATATATATATATATATATATATATATATATATATATATATATATATTTATAATGACGAGAGTATGAGAACATAGGAAGAAGGTGAGAGCCAAACGAAGATGGACAATAAGACTACATAAATATATACATACAAAAAGGTACTCATACACACGTATATGTATATGTGTGTGTGTGTATACACACTCACACACACACACACATATATACATACATGATCTGAAAGCATTGTATTTGCGTATGTAGATTACGACTGCTGAAAAAAATCAAAAAATAACACCAAAAAACTCGCATATCGATTGGCTTACACCCATACACACACACACACACATACAGACACATGCACCCGCACATTCACACATGCATATGCATATGTATGCACCTCTTTGCTATTTAAGTGTTAGTAAGATGTACGAAACGAGGGGCCAAAGATAAACTAATCAAGCAGCGGAAGGTTCAATAGATATTTAGATATTTCACATGGCATTTCCCATCTCTCTCTTCGTCTCACTCTCTCTCTCTCCCTCTTACTCTATCTTTCTTTCTCACTCATTCTCATTGGTGTCCTCTCTCTCTCTCTATCTCTCTCTATCTCTAACTCTCTCTCTCTATCTCTATCTCTCTCTATCTCTCCTGTTAGTTCATTGTTTTACGCTCATACTTTAGAACCACACGCCTAAACTCATGCCCACACATTAATATATGAGTATATAAACTTATATATAAATGTATCTGTGTATATATATATATATGTCCACACATACAAACATACACAAGCGACCAATGCAAAAACGTATTACACATAACTAAATGCACTTTTATATCCATATTACACACATATAGGTACTCATTTAAACTTCATCACAAACACATATACAGGCAAAACATGAGAAGAAATACGATTCACACATACACACACGCTCATACACGCACATGCACAAACAAAAACACACACACAAACATTTTGTGCACTTATATCCAAATGAGCTTATACATTTAAAATTGCATCCAGTGCACACCCATATAAATCCGTATAGATACCAAAATTACCCGTATACACTTATATATACCCCGATAAATATATATACCCGTGTACACACAAAAACAAAAGTTTTATTCATCTGTATACACACGTTCATACAGATATACACAAGCACCCATATGTACAACAATATGTATACATGTGTGTATATCAACACACATATGCATGGGTATATATATATATATATATATATATATATATATATATATACGTTTTTGTATATTCATGTATCTATCTATATCTATATCCATCTGTCTATATATTGGGTTGCCCGGAAAGTTCGTGCCGATTTTTAAATGAAAGAAAAAGGTCAATAATTACTTGCCATTACTTTTTAACCAACCAGATATGAACCATTTTGTTGCACAATGCGTCTCCATCTTTCTTTTAACTTAAAAATACCCTCTTCCGAGAACTGAGGTGGTTTCATGGCAAATAAGTCGAAAGGTAAGATACTATGAATCGGCACGAACTTTCCGGACAACCCAATATATATATATATATATATATATATATATATATATATATATATATCGAGAGAGAGAGGGGGGTGGAGTGTTGTATGGGAGGAAGGAGACAGACAGTGAGACAGAGAGATAACGAGTAAGATGTGTTTTACTACTTCACAATCGAAGGAGAAAAACGGTCATGAATAAGAGTAACACTACACATAATATAGAAAGTTGAAAAAAATCGCGTTATTCAAATTGTTCATGCAGTTGTTGTTGTTGTTGTTTATCCGTTTTGCACCTTGTGGAGCATAGGGGCCGGTTTTCAGGCTTCCATGGTGTACGTGTTTCCCCCTAGCTGGACGGGACGCCAGTCCATCGCAGCTTTTTCCTCAAGAAACAGGAAGAAAGAGTGAGAGAAAGTTGGGGCGAAAGTGTACAGCACGGGTCGCCACCACTCCCTGCTGGAGCCTCGTGGAGCTTTTAGGTGTTTTCGCTCAATAAACACACACAACGCTCGGTCTGGGAATCGAAACTGCGATCCTCCGACCGCGCGTCTGCTGCCCTAACCACTGGGCCATTGCGCCTAACGTTCATGCAGTTAGTAAACATAAAATCTTCATCAAAGTGATCTTAAAACCTAAACCACACCTAGGAAGGATATCAGTAAAATAATTTCAACCAGATGCAGACATGCTTGTGTGGTTAAGAAGTCCGATTCCCAACATTGGGATTTTGGGTTCTCTCCCACTGCGCGGCACATTGGGCAAGTGTCTTCTACTATATCCACTGTCCAACTAATGTTTTGTGAGTGAATTTGGTGGATAAAAACTAAGAATTTACGTAGTCAATATGTGTGTGCACGCGTGCGTGCGTGCGCGTGTGTGTGTGTGTGTGCGCGCGCGTGTGTGTGTACGTATGTGCGTGTACGCGTTTATGTGTATACTTTGTATTTGTTTTCGTCCCCACACTATTAGACAACCGCTGTTGATTCGTTTACGTTCCCGTTATTTAGCAGTCCGGCAACTAATACCGATAGAATAAGTGCAGGTCTTAAAAGACAAAAATAAAATATATATATATATATAAAAACATAAGTAATTGGATTTATTTTAAAATTCAGCTCTAGAAAAATAAGTACTTGGGTAGATTTGTTGGACTAAAACCTTCAAAGCGAAGCTCCTGAGCTCCAGCATGACCGCAAACCAATGACTGAAACATGTAAAAGAAGATGAGTTTGAATTATTTGATTAAACAGAGACGATGTTGATAGGTCTGGTTAATAATACCCGACTGTTTAAAACAACATTTTCCCTCCAAGAAATTTTAATTATTTCATATTCTTTTCTACTCTAGGCACAAGGCCTGAAATTTTGGGGGAGGGGATCAGTCGATTAGATCGACTCCAGTATGCAACTATCTCTACATTGTAAACACCCGAAAAATAGTAGGGGCGGCGTGGAGGGGGGCAACCAACTGCATAGATTTTCTCAGGAAAACGATACTTATTTCAATTCGTTATATTTCGTGTATGGGACCCAGTTTTTATTTTTATCGCATACAACACTCCCCCACTGATAGTTTATCTTGGCTCTGTCGTTGAGAGGACATAAAGACGCATGCCGTTATAGATAGTGTGTTCGGTTCGTGATCATAAGCTTACAGTTCAATTGCTGGACCGACAGCGCATTTATATCAATTTTAATTGTTTGAATTCTCTCTATAAGAAGGAAGTGCTTTCTAACTAGAATACAAAGTTCCTATCATTGGAATGCAGCTAACAAAAACAATCTCACGTTTTGAACTTCAAAGAAGTCTTGCATATTTTTACTATTCTGCTTATAGATTGTATTTGTAATGTGCCTGTAAGCTGGTTGATTTTATTTTCGGAAAATTCTAGCTTTACTGGATTATTACTTGATCTTGTACAAATATAACCAAGTGCACCCATTATTATTGATATAAATGTGACTCTATAATTCGGGTATAGAAGCTGAAGGCACTAGTGTAGTTAAAGTGTGTGTCGCCCGGGGCGACCCTTTAGTGTGCCGCCCCCGGACCTACACAAAATACATATTGCCCACAGCAGACCCAAGAGTGGTACCTCCCCCATTAAAGTGCTGCCCAGGGAGGCCTGCCCCTCCGCCCCGCTCTAGTTACGCTAGTGACTGAAGAATTCGAAGCATCTGTCTGTTGTTGTCCTTTTTCTCTTTGATTTTCGAAGAGATATTCATATCAACATGGGCACCTAATCTCTACGGCTGTGCATACATTTTCTTGTCTGTCCCAAACAACTCTGTATGTATGTATGTATGTATGTATGTATGAATGTACGTCGTTTAACCTAAAAGCCACACGTGTGATTCACAGTTCGGCCATTTCGTATGTTACTCGTACCAAGCTGGGTAATCTACAGGGTGTCCACAAAGTCTGGGTACATGGGTGTGAACACATACTTTAAGAAATTATTATTTCTTATATTTAATTGTTTATGTTATGATTTTATTTACTCCATGTACCCAGACCCTGTGGACACCCTGTATATATGAGTATAAGTTCGTGTATGTATATTTATGTATGTGTGTGTGTGTGTGTGTGTGTGTGTGTGTGTGGAGACAGATCGAAAGATAGGTAAATAGATTGAGAAACAGACAAGCAAACAGACAGAGATAAGTAAACAGACAGACAGGTAGATAGATGATAAATGATAGATAGACAGACAGACAGATAGATAGATAGACAGACCGACAGACAGACAGATAGATAGATAGATAGATACTGAAGAGCGTACGTCATTCTTGTGTAGTTCCACATTTGAGGACATGAATAGTATACGCATGCACACAATCTTTCTTTCTCTCACTTTCACTCTCCCTCTTTCTCTCTCTCTTTCTTCCTTTCTCTATCTCTCTCTCTCTCTCTCTGTCTATATATATATATATATCTCTCTGTCTATGTCTCTCTCTCTCTCTCTCTCTCTATCTATCTATCTATCTAAGCAATCTATGTATGCCATCATTGCATTTTCATATAAATTACTTTATGTTCACTTAAACACTTCATAAAACATACTATTTCCCCACCCTGACCACCACCCCTTCTTTATTTTATAGAATTTTGTGCATGATTAGAAATTTTTGAAGTTCTTAATTTGCCGCCCCATGAAAGATAAAATTCATGGTTAGCTGCAATGAATATTGAACTCAGAAATAAAAGGACATAACTAAATACAGCGACGTTTCAATTTTTTCTTTTTTCTTTTTTTTTTTGATTTTTTAAAAATCTTTGTCAGAATGTCTATGCTAATTACAATTGGATCCCATACATGTAAATGTATATATTTGTGACGATTTAACTTCTAAAGGCAAACTCACAGCAGTTATTGCGAAGAAATAATTCTCTGTTATGGTAGAATGAAAAAGGACACCATATCTATCCGGTGCTTTCTTTTGCCGGATGCCTAGACGCATGCCTCTGACTTTTTAGCATTCCGCGCTGGAAAATACCGAAGTGACAGGTAACTGTGGGCAGATTCAAAGCCACAGCTTTACCAAAAAGCAGCAGTCAACAGTAGTGACTGAGCTACGCTAGTGGACAACATGGCCGGAATAAAAATAGCAGCATCAGTGCCAAGCACTGATGAGTTAAAATCGAATTTTAGGTTAACTAAAATGTTTGTGACATGTTTTAACTTCTCAGTTGCCGTGGAGAAAAAAAGAAATCTCTCTTATGACAAAAGGTGTAAAAACACCATGTCTGCCGAGTGTTTCTCTCTAGCGGAAAACAGTCAGATGAAAAATATCCTCTCAGCTGATATTATTATCAGCCATCAAATTAGGCAAAAGCTTCGTAACGTTCTGGGATATTTTGTTGAGTAAAACAACAGCAATAGTTTAAACGGAAATTATTTTATCGACTCCCGAAAAGGGTTAGAGTAAAACCGAATCCTGAGACTTTATATGAAGTCAGCCGTAAAAGAACGAAATATTGATATTGCACTGCATTTTGTTCGACGCCCAACTTATATACTGCAGTTCTACATTGTGAACAACAACAACTATAACAAAATGAGCAACAACAAAAACAGCTGTGTTAATACTTTCTGCTATAGGTACAAGGCCTGAAAAGGAGTAAAGAAGGGGTTAGTCGACAACAACGAAACTTTATGGAGTTCTGAGGAAGATTCAGCGTGGCACAAAGTGTGACAAAGCTGGCCCTTTGGAATACAGGTACTACTCATTTTTGTCAGCTGAGTGAACGAGAGCAACGTGAAATAAAAAGTGTATTGTTCAAGGATATACTGCGTCGCCCGGAAGCGAACTCACGACCATTAAGTCACAGGCGTCCGCTCTGTCGTAGAGCGGACGCACAAAATGTCAAAGTCACTTTCCTTTTACCTGAGCATTAAACTAATATACCTTCTTTATAGTTACCTCACCTGTTTATGCCTTTTTGTTTTTGTTTTTGTTTTTTGTACAAATTGGAACAATTTGAAACCATATATATATATATATATATATATATATATATATATATATATATATAGAGAGAGAGAGAGAGAGAGAGAGAGAGAGAGAGAGAGAGAGAGAGAGAGAGAGAGAGAGACAGACAGACAGACAGACAGACAGACAGACAGACAGACAGACAGGCAGACAAACAGACAGATAGATAGGGGGAGAGCGTGAAGGAGACAGATAGACAGAGAAAGAGAGGCGGAAAGACTGACAGACAGAGATGGTGAA
>NC_142938.1:19641388-19656388 GCF_046866305.1 Octopus bimaculoides | reverse complement strand
TTGTCACATTTTGTGTCACGCTGAATCTCCCTCAGAACTACTTTAAGGGTACGCGCATCTGTGGAGTGCTCAATCACTTGTACGTCAAATTCATGCGCAGGATGTTCCATTGATTATCGTCGTAACCGACGGAGTGCCATTGTCAGTATGGTTTCGAAAGACTCAGCCGCGGTAGGCGATGTTGTTGGCTTGGTTTTTCAGTTCAGTGAAGCGTATCAAAGCTTTCCATATTACATTTAACATAGAGAACTCGTAATATTCACTATAAAAGAAAAAAATACGGCAAAAGCTTCAATACATTCATATGTTGTTTAACCACTCCAATAATGTTTAAAAAATTGTTTTAAAATGTATTCATACAATTTATCACTATCATTAACAGGTAAACTACCACGGCCTGCTACAGGAAATTACTGATGACACCACGATTTTCCGATCATACTGCATACAGTTTTACTACAAGGAAATGTATTTTATTTTTATTTATTTTTTAATTTATTTTTACGTTTGCATTTTTACAATATTTCACGCTTAGCACTCAAACCATATGAAAGATACAGAATGAAATATTTTCTCGAATCGTGAAGATGTACCAGTAGTAGTGCACATAGCGATCGTGTGACGTCTGCAGTGAACCAACGGTCAAACATGTGGTTAACAAGTAAAAATGAACAAGTTATTAACAATACATTTATTTATTATAGTTGAAGAACATTGCAGAAGCGGTGTGAAACAACAGCACAATTTCAATACAAATTTGAGAGTTGTTAAGCGTAAAAAGGTACACACAGTCTGGTATTAGATATCATTCAATTTGCAAGTATCACCACCCTTTGATTTCTAGAGTAAATACAGGAATTGTTTGTTAAATCATATTAGAATCTACATATTCGAATTCAAAATTATGACACACTTGTTCTTTTGAAATAATAGAAAATCAGTCACAAAATTGTATATTACAATGCATGTATGAAAACAAGAGAGAAACGTTTCATTTAGGTATTTAGAGGATTTTGCAAACTCTGAAGTATTTCCAGCCAATAGACCACCAGAAGACTTGCAAAATTTGTGAACTGATATGTTACATGAAAGTTATTACATTATTTATTTACCTATGTGTTTATTTATTCATTTATTTGAGGTAAGGAATTAGAATCCCGAGTGGCAGTTTTCGCAGTTTTCCTAACTTACAAACGTATAACCTTCCGACAATGTTTGACATGGTGATTATATTATATCTATGGTGATATTATATCTATGGTGATATTATATCTATGGTGATATTATGTCTATGGTGATATTATATCTATGGTGATATTATATTTATGGTGATTGACATGGTGATTATATTAGAGGATGTGGCACATAGAACCGAGGAAAACTCGACAGGAAACAATATTTTTAGAAAATCATAATGGTTTCAAATTTTGCTAAAAAGTCAGCAATTTCGGGAGAGTGAGTCAGTCGATTACATCGACACCAGTGCTCAGCAGCTATTTATTTTAATTTTATTGATCCCGAAAGAATGAAAAACAAAGTGAGCCTCGGTGAAATCTGAACTTAGAACGTTAAAGACGGATGAAATACCGCTTAGCATTTTGTCTGTTAGCTCATTGCTTTCACGATATTCTTTTCTACTCTAGGCACAAGGCCCGAAATTTTTGAGGAGGAGGGGCTAGCCGATTAGATCGATCGCAGTACGCAACTGGTACTTAATTTATCGACTCCAAAGAGATGAAAGGCAAAGTCGACCTCGGCGGAATTTAAACTCAGAACGTAAAGACAGACGGGATCTTTTTTAAAACGGGGGCCACATTTTTCATTAACGAAACACTTTGAAACTTGGAACACTGGTAGAATGTGTCATATAAAACATCTTTTTCTCTTAGTCTTCTTAAAAAAAAAAGAAATCCCTAAGTTATTCCATGTTAAAGTTGTCGTATTTCTGTAATTTCAACCAATCACTGACGTCCATTCAGCCGATATACATTAAGTGCCGACTACATAAACAAACGATTCTGAAACAATTCTATCGGTGATAGGGTTAGGGTTAGTGTTAGGGTTAGGGTAAAACAGCAAATTTAAAATGAAAAAAGCAAATAAAACGAAGCTATGGCTTAATCAGCCAAAGGAGTAAATGTAAACAACTGAATACTTGTCAGTGATTGGTTGAAATTATCGAAATATGACAATTTTTTACATGAAATAAATTCGAATACAAAAATATTTTTCTGTTCTATAACACAAAATAGATAAGTATACGAAGTTTGAAAGTCTTTCGGTACCAAAAACACTACGTAAAACATTAATGAAAAATGTGGCCCCCGTTTTAAAAAAGATCCCAGACGAAATACCGCTAAGCATTTCGCCCGGCGTGCTGTGTCGTTTCTGCCAGGTTACCTTCGCGATATTGAAACAAAAATGCGCCGATCTCAGTACATCACAGCATTTACCTTCCTGTTTTAATTTTTCAAGGCCGAAACTTATTCAGTAATGCCAGCTCTGCATTCCAGCAATCTCTCTTCCGTGATTGATTGAAATATATAAAGAAAAAATACCAGTAATATGCTGGGTATATATTCTATTATAAATTCATCATTCCGTTAAAACTTCCACCATCTTTCTCCTCCACAAACTCCACCTCCACTTCCTCTTCATAACCTTCCTCTTCTTCACAAATTCGTAGCTCTTTATCAATTTAAGAAATCATTATTCATTTTTTTCCCTCTCTTTTCTTTTAAATTTAATTAATACATTTTATAAAATTGACTTGTCTTTTTCCTTTCTTGTTTAGAGAGGTTGATCGATTAGTTCAAATTTCGAAGTTCGATATCTAATAAATCACTAAAGCAATATGTGTGCGTGCATGTGTGTGCAAGTTTGTATATGTGTGCGGATGTGAGCGTGCACAAGAAAAAATTTTTTTTTAAAGAATGAAATTAGAAGACCTTTTAATTTTTGTGCTTTTTTATATATTTTTTTCTTTATTTCTTTTTTTTTTACGATCGATATGTTTGTGAGTTCAATTCTCGATAAAAGACGTCTAAATATAATAAAGAAAAAATATCTAAATCTATCTTTAAGCCAACCACTAATGACGACTGCGCCTCTTATTTTCGCTTTGTTTCTACAGTGTAGTGATTGACAACGTTGTTGTTGTTGGAGTGGAGGTTTTGTAGTGGTAATAGTGGTGTTGAGAATGCTGTTGTTGTTGTTGTTGTTGTTGTAGTACATAGAAGTGTTGTAGTATATGGAGACCCCCAGTGTTCGTGATTGCAGTAGTGAGTGGCATTGTTGTTGTTGTAGTGGCGATGGTTGTGGTAGTATTAGTGGTGTTGGTAATATTGCAACTGTAGTAGTAGTAGTAGTAGTAGTAGTAGTAGTAGTAGTAGTGATTGTAGTATTAAATGACAGTGTTACCATTAAGATAGTTTAGTCGTGGTTGTAGTAGTAGTAGTAGTAGTAGTAGTAGTAGTAGTAACAGCAGCAGCAGCATTCCCGTGGTTGTGTTTGCTATTTTAGTTGTTGTTCATGTTGTTTCGGAGGTAGTGATTGTAGTATTAGTGGTGGTGGTGGTGGTGGTGGTGGTGGTGGTAGTGGTTGTGGCAGTGGTTGTGTTTTTGGTGCTGGTATTTGTTGTGGTGCTAGTTGTTGCCATAGAAGTGTTGTTTCCATAGTAACAAATGTGTGGTAGTGTTGAGTATTATTAAATTTTAGTTAGAAAAAAAATATGGAGAAAGAATAACAAAAAGAAAAAAACCATGTAGAAGGAAAGGAAGAGGAGGGAAGAGGATGGAGGAGGAGAAGGAGGAGGCGTTGGAAGAAGAAGAAGAAGAAGAAGAAGAAGAAGAAGAAGAAGAAGAAGAAGAAGAAGAAAGGAGGAGGAGGAGGAGGAGGAGGAGGAGGAGGAGGAGGAGGAGGAATTGCGGAAAGAAAGAAATACAAGAAGAAGAAGAAGAAGAAGAAGAAGAAAAAGAAAAAGAAGAAGAAGAAGAAGAAGAAGAGGAAGAAGAAGAAGAAGAAGAAGAAGAAGAAGAAGAAGAAGAAGAAGAAGAAGAAGAAGAAGAACAAGAAGAACAAGAACAAGAAGAACAAGAAGAACAAGAAGAAGAACAAGAAGAAGAAGAAGAAGCATGGTAATTATTAAGCGAAAAATGTGATTCACTTTTTCACTTCAAATAGAAAATGAAAAAGAAGGAATAAGGGAAGATGAAGACGAAGATGAAGAAGATAGCAATAATAATTAAAAATGATAATAACAATAATGATAAAAATAACGGGATAACAGTGAGTGACCGGTTCCGATGACCTCAAAATCAACTTAACATTTTAGAGAACAAAAAAGAAAAAAGAGAAGAGAAATGGAAAGGAACAAAGAAAAAAGGGAATAGCTACAACAGCAAAAGAAAAAAGAAAAGAAATGAAAAATGTAGTAACAAGAACAATATTAGCCACTGTAATGAATAATAATGTTAATGATCGAATTTCGGTTTGCAATGATGTCGATCGAAGACGATAAATTAAGCAGAATTACAGTGAGCCGTGCAGAGGTGGTGAGGTAGGGTGAGGGTGGGGGTGGGGGGTTAAACAAGAGAAGAAAAAAAGGAGGGTGTGTTTGGTCATAACTAAGAAGAGAATTAACAAAGATGGCGACGAAGAAAATAAACCAAGGGTGCAGAATGTGAAAGTGAAAGTGAAAGTGAAAGTGAAAGGGTTTGGGGAGGAGAAGGAAGTTACATAAAGCGGGGGCGACGTAGTAAAGCGTGAATTTCAAGATATGTGATGGGGGGAGATAAATTGGGGCATTTTTTTTTTATTTAAACCCTGATCTGTACTGATTGAGCAGATTTATGATCAAAGGCATTCCAACTATGACCATCCCATATTTTTCCTTTTCTTTATTTTTCCTTTTTGTCTTTTGTTTTTTTATGCAATTTTCCTCTAAAGATGCATCATCCAGTGTGTCCATATTTTACGATGGATAATGAACACTAGAAATAACAGTCAAAGCGACTTGACTGGTATTTCTAGAAGACAGAGTGACCCTCGTAGACTAATCGTGAGCAAACTGCGGCCCGCGAGACTTTTTGAATTGGTACGCCTAACAAAAAATTACCTTGAAGTTTTTTTAATAGTGCGGCTTGCCTGGTGATGAACCTTATCTCATGCGACCCGCTCTTCAGGAAAGGTTTGCCATGCCTGCCGTAGATTCTTCCTCTATGGTTCGAAAACGTTTGAAAGAAAATAGAAAGGCAGAGCAAGTTACTGCGCCTCGATCTCTTAAAGATATTGTCATGATGCTGTTCTGCAACCTAATAGAGAAATTTATGTTCTGCTAATTAAAACAAAGGACAATTTCTCACAAGTGACAAACACAAGTTTTTGGAGGTTTTAGTCGATCATATGGAGTAGCATTTTATTTTATTTGCGCAGGAGTGACTGTGTGGTAAGTAGCTTGCTTACCAACCACATGGTTCCCGGTTCATTCCCACTGCGTGGCACGTTGGGCAAGTGTCTTCTACAATAGCCTCCGGCCGACCAAAGCCTTGTGAGTGGACTTCGTAGACGGAAACTGAAAGAAGCCCGTCGTATATATATATATACCGGACTGCGGCCATGCTGGAGCACCGCCTTGAATGGTTTTCGAAGACACTTCTCCAAGGTATCACGTAATGGTACTGAACCCGAAACCATGTGGTCGGGAAGCAAACTTCTTACTATACAGCCACGCTTGCGCCTATAATCACGAAAAGAAGTGGTGGTCAGTCCTTCTCGAATTATTTTGAAAAATAATTTTATCGTAGTGTTTTATAGATGTTCCTTTTTTTTTTTAGCTCTCTTCTATACTTTTTCTTTACCGTTCTTGAAATGTAAATAAATTTTACCTCTTTTCAACATTATTACGATGGAGTACCAAGTAGGAAAAAAATGTGTATTTCCGATAACTGCTTCTTTTTTGCTTTAGGTCAAAGTTTCAGAGTTGCCGAAGCCACTCGAAGCATTTATGCCATTATATACAAAAGGTGTTATTATCAAAGGAATTGCACAGGAATAGACTTCACGCTTCAATGAGGGGAAATTCGACCTCATAGACTCTCGGCGTTCTGGCCCATCTGTTCAGTTTGATAAAGATGAATTGAACGAACTCATCCACGAGGATCTGCCCCAATCCACTCGGGAATTGGCCCAGCAGATGGAATGCTCTCATGATATCGTTGCCTGTCAACTTCGTTCGATGGGTGATTCCAAACGACCCGACCTGAGACACGGCGTGCTTCTTCACCACAACGTTCGACCCCACGTCGCTAATTTGAGCAAAAATGCTATTCAAGACCTCGGTTGGGAGTTCTAATGCACCTACCGTATTCTCCTCATGCGGCGACCTTTTCCCTGTAGCTCCCCAGTAGTCTGCGAGGCATTTAGTCCAAGAATATGTTGCTGAAAGCCTGGCTTCACGAATTCTTCGAGTCATGGACCCGGTGATTTATACTGTCAAGGCATTGACAAGTTAGTGGAACGTTCGCAAGAAGTTGTGGACAATGAAGACGTTTGTCACAAGTGGTGATTAAAAATAAGGATTGAAATAAATGCTAACAAAAAAAACGAACGATTTTATTTGACAATCAAATACTTATAAACATTTTGTCCGCTGCTCTACCGATTCGCTGATCCAAAATCTTCCTTTAATGTTGATTATCATAACAATTTGGTCCTTTGTTAACAATATAAAGGGTAAAGACCTCATCGGTCCTGAATGACCATGGGATTGTACCTTGAAAGTTTCCCCTCCGAGGAACAAGTCCCAGTAAGATTGTTTATGGAAGACAAGCTGTCGTCCATGTATACTCGTCTCCCGTCTCCATTCCACTGATTTTATCGAAGGGAAAGGATGAGGCTGATACAGCTTGGCACCAGTGACGTCACAACTCATTTCTATAGCTGAGTGAACTGGAGCAACGTGAAATGAAGTATCTTGTTCAAGAATACAACACAGCCCGGCCCGGAAATCGAATTCACAGCCTCATCATTGTGAGCCTGACGCTCTAACCACAGAGCTATACGCCTTCACGATTTATAATAATGTTTACAATATTATAAATCTATAGACGAAAGGATATGAGATTGTGTGATGCTCATGCCGTTCATGTATTTCCAAATATATAAGTGTTATTACACAGTGGTGCTTAGGAAGCTCGTTTCAAAGCTAATCGGTTTCCGGTTCGATTCCATATTGTGTTACCTTGAGCAAACATTTTCTTCTGCAGCTTGGGGTTGACCAAGGCTTTTGAGACGAATTTGCAAGATGGAACGCTGTTCGGAAATACTATATGGTGACCTAATGTCTGTCACAAAATGTAATACGTGACATCCGCTCAGAAATACTCATTTCGAATATCTCTACCCGCGCTTAATCACACACACACACACAAACACACACACACACACACACACACACACACACACACACACACACACACACACACATAAGTGTTATTTTTCATACACACATACATCTTCAAATACGCATACACACATACATGCGAATACAGGCTCAAACACATTCATACCTATACATGCGTACAAATGTAACTATCTATACCATATGTGTGTGTATATATACATATATATATATATATATATATATATATATATATATACACACACAAATAGACACATATTCACTTAGATACATTCAAATAAAAAGTTATATATGTATATACCCACACATGCATACAAATATATATGTAAACGGAGACACATAAACACACAAACATACACACACACTCAAATTTACACACATACATACGTATACATACATGTGTACAACATTCGAAATGGTCATATACACAAATGAAACACACTAGTACTTTCACACATATATACATAGACACGCATGTATACACATCTGAAGAATTTAAAGACCATTTTAGTCATCTTTGAAATCTTCGATAGCCAAAAGATAAATCCACCCACCACAAGCCTCCTCCCTCACCACGTCACCACCCATGTTTAAAAAAAAGAAGAAAAAAAACAATGCAAAAGAAAACAAAAGACAGCGAAGAAAAAAAACATCTCACAATCGATCAGATAACGACCGACATTTTAACCTCCACCCACAATCGCCAAACCTCTACCGCTACCACCACCACCACCACCACCACCATCACAGCTACTTCTACTACGACTACTACTACTACTACTACTACTACTACTACCATCTCCACCAAGACCACTAACAACATTATCAATACCAACACCATTGCAACCACTGTAAACGTCACCACCATAGCCGCCGCCACTACCGTTAGAGATACTGATGGCGGTGGTGGTGGTGGTGGTGGTGGTGGTAGTCCATCACCATCTACTACAATGCTATCATCACTATTACTACTACTACCAACACCACCGCAACCACAACCACCACCACCATCACCATTCCTACTACTATCGTCACCACCATTAGTACCGTCGCAACCACCACTACCACCACTACCATCACTATCAACCCTTCAACAACCACCTATACCATTACCACCACCATTACCATCACCACCACCACCACCACTACTACATCTAACACCTCCACCACTGCCAGTACTACAACTTATACCTTTATCACTACTAGCACTGCTACCACCAACATC
Source organism: Octopus bimaculoides (assembly GCF_046866305.1). Taxonomy (NCBI): domain Eukaryota; kingdom Metazoa; phylum Mollusca; class Cephalopoda; order Octopoda; family Octopodidae; genus Octopus; species Octopus bimaculoides. The sequence continues at coordinate 19,647,743 of NC_142938.1, read as the reverse complement.
AACCCTTCAAGCACCACCGTTAGAACCACCACCATTACCACCACCACTACCACCACCACCGCCGCCACCACCACCACCACCACCATCACCACCACCACCACCATCACTACTGCCAACAACAACTAAACAAAAACACTTCTATGGAGTCGCTCGACCACCTCAAATTTCTCCCTACAATCTTCTCACTGAAGAACACTTTGGGGTCTTGTGGTCTTCTTGATGTCCCCTGTACATAGGCAAAGGGCACGTTGATCATTCATGGGACGTGTTTGATTATCTGCTCGACCAGGAAACGCCCTACATCAGCGTTCCTCAACCTTATTTTACCTGCGGATCCTTTCGATTCTTCTTTGACTCAGGAGAACCCCATGGCCAATTGATGCTTAAAAATCCTGCTATACAGTTATTTTGTGATGACTGTCCCACTGCGTGGCACCTTAGGCAAGTGTCTTGTACTATAGCCTCGGGCCGACCAAAGCCTTGTGAGTGGATTTGGTAGACGGAAACTGAAAGAAGCCCGTCGTATATATGTATATATATATATATATATATATATATATATATATGTGTGTGTGTGTGTGTGTGTGTGTGTGTGTGTGTGTGTGTGTGTGTGTGTGTGTGCTTGTCCCCCCAACATCGCTTGGCCACCGATGCTGGTGTGTTTACGCCCCCGTAACTTAGCGGTTCGGCAAAAGGACAGATAGAATAAGTGCTAGGCTAACAAAGAATAAGTCCTGGGGTCGATTTGCTCGACTATAAAGGTGATGCTCCTGCATGGCCACAGTCAAATGACTGAAACAAGTAAAAGAGTAAAAGAGTTATAAGAAAATGTATCCAAAATTTTGCTAAAATGTTTTGTGCATTGCAAGAAGTATAAACAATTTATGGGCCTTTGAGGGCCATATGAACACCGGTTGAGGACCACTTCGCAAGAGCTTACATTGCAACAGCGCTGACAATGACCCCTACGAACGAAAGGATATCACAACTGCTGTGATCTGCTCTCCTCTCTATTTTGGCAGTCATCATCATCATCGTCATCATCATCGACATCATCATCATCATCATCGTATTCCTCCTCCCCTCCTCCTATTCCTCCTCCCCTATTCCTCCTCCTCCTACTCCTCCTCCTATTCCTCCTCCTCCTCCTCATCATCATCATCACCATCATCATCGACATCATTGTCATCATACTCATTGCCGTCGTTGTCATCATTGTCATCATTCATCATTCATCATTCATCATTCGTAATTTGTCATTCATCATCATCATCATCATCATCATCATCGTCGTCATCCTCACCATCATCGACATCATCATTATGATCATCGTATTCCCCCTTCCTCCTCCTCCTCCTCTTCCTCCTCCTCCTCCTCCTCCTCCTCCTCTTCCTCCTCCTCCTCCTCTTCCTCCTCCTCCTCCTCTTCCTCCTCCTCCTCCTCCTCCTCCGCATCATCATCATCATCATCATCATCATCACTATCGTCGTCGTCGTCGACGTCGTAGTCGTCGTCTTCGTCATCGCCGACCTCGTCGTCATCCTTATCATCTTCCCCGCTCTTTCGCACCATCATTAGGGGTCTTCAGTCGCAAGTTAGCCAATCGTTCTGAGATGACCGAGTGCTAAACAACAACAACACCATCACCAATTTATCTCACCTCCACCATTACCATTGCTACTACTACTACTACTACTACCATTGTCATACCACAACTCCCACAAACATCAACAAGAACAACAAAACCACTAATTACACTCGACATCATCACTACTACTCCCACCAGTGTCTTTATCACACCTAACAACCACAATCACTAACAGCACAACTACTACCACTACCACCACCACACCACCACCACTACCACCACCACACCACTACCACTACCAAAACCATCTCCGAAACTACCACCACCACCACCACCACCACTACCACTACCAAAACCATCTCCGAAACTACCACCATTGCTAACATCACCACTACCACCACCACCACCATCACTACAACCAATGCTATTATCAGTAACATTTTCACCGGCACCACCATCACCACCACCATCACCACCACTACCACCACCACCACCACTACCACCACCACCACCAACACTAACGCCATCACCATCACCACCGCCGCCACTATCACCACCACATATCCCTCCGCCCTTCGTCAGAAGAACCTCACCACTAAATATTACCATTACCAACAACCCATCCTCAATAACCAACACTGTGACTGTTACACCCCACCACCACCACCACCACCACCACCACTACTATTACCACTACAACTACCACCACTAACAACAACAATAACAACATCAAGCTCAGGCATAAACTGATAAGGGATGGGGGGAGTGTGATATGAAGTTAATGAGCCGTGAAATCTGAGAAGGAGCTATGGCTTGATTAGATGGTAGCATGGTGGCGGGTGGTTTTGGTGGTTGTGGTGATGGTGGTGGTGGTGGTGGCGGTGCCGTGTGGCGCTGACAGGGTGGTGGAGTGACAAATCAATATATTATTACACTGTCTTTGATGGTCTCTGGCTATAGTGGTTCTAAGAGGTGGTGGTGGTGGTGGTGGTGGTGGTGGTAATGTTGGTATTGGCGGTGGTTGATTATTGTGGTAGTGGTGGTGATGTTGATGGTTGTAGTGATAGTGGTGGTGGTTGTGGTGGCGGTGGCGGTCATTGCGGTTCAGAAAGTGGTGGTGGTGGTGGTTGTGATTGTAGCTGTGGTTGTGACTGTAGTGGTAGTTATGGTGGCGGTGGTGATAGTGGTGGTAGTGTTGTTGTTGTGGTGATAGTAGTGGCATTGGTGGTGGTGGTGGTGGTGCTGGTTGGGTAAGCGTTGATGATGATATTGGTGATAACGGTCGTGATCATGGTGGTGGTGGTGGTGGTGGTGGTGGAGCTGGTGGAGCTGGTGGTGCTGGTGATGGTGATGGTTACGTTAGTAATAGTTGTAGCAGTAGTAGTGGAAGCAGTGGTCATAGTGGTGGCGGTGGTGTTGCTGATGGCGACGTTTCTGGTAGTGGGTAGTGGTAGCGGTATTAGTTGAAATAGTAGTATTGGTAATCGTAGTGGTGGTAGTCACAGTCGAGTTGGACATGTTAGGCTAAAATTGGAGAAGCATGATGGCGGCATACACAAAGTATCTGCAGCACTAATAATTATTATTGACAAAATATTTTTGCTGCTCCTTCTGCAAACACCTGGTGCCTCATACCGGAAGATCTAATGTAGGTCCTTAATAAAATCTCTGAGAAGTGTGTAGTGACTAATTTATAAGTGGGCAGCAAGGATTGGAGTGAAAATATTCGGCTAATATCATTGGTAATGCAAATGGTATGCATATGATTAATTCCATGAATGACCGTAGAATTGCACCTAGAGACTTTATCTCCGGGGCACAAGTCCAGGCAAGGTTGTTTATGGAAGACCAGCAGGCCCTTCTCCACGCAACCAATGTTGTCCAAGGGAAAGACAAAGGTCGATACAGCCTCGCACCAGTGACGTCTCAACTCATTTCTACAGTTGAGTGAACTGGAGCAATGTGAAATGAAGTGTCTTGCGCAAAAACACAACACACAGCCCGGTCCGAGAATCGAACTCACTACCTAATGATTGTGACTCAGACGCTCCAACCACTGTGTCTTGCGCCTTCAAGCATATAGGATAGATTATTTAAGCCATCTTTTCTGTAACCCTTTGCTATCTGTTGTATCACATGTAATACAAAGGACGTATTTTCTTGGCGTCCATGCATTATATTTGGTACACATTCTCATCTTTTTTTTTCTTTTTCAACCACCAGAATAACCTGGGTCTTATGAAAGGAAAATTTTAATATTACGAAGAACGAATGAAGAAAAAAAAGTGGGTCCAGGTTAAATTAGAAATCTAAAAAACAATCATGGACATTTTGGACAATTTTATGAATATGATCTAGACAAGCATAGGCGCAGGAGTGGCTGTGTGGTAAGTAGCTTGCTTACCAAAACATGGTTCCGATTTCAGTCCCATTGTGTGGAACCTTGGGCAAGTGTCTTCTACTATAGTCTCAGGCCGACCAAAGCCTTGTGAGTGGATTTGGTAGACGGAAACTGAAAGCCTGTCGTATATATGTATATATGTATGTATATATATATATATATATATATATATATATATATATATATATATATGTGTGTGTGTGTGTGTGTGTGTGTGTGTGTGTTTGTGTGTCTGTGTTTGTTCCCCCACCATCGCTTGACAACCGATGCTGGTGTGCTTACGTCCCCTTAACTTAGTGGTTCGGCAAAAAGAGACCGATAGAATAAGTACTAGACTTACAAAGAATAAGTCCTGGGATCGATTTGCTCGACTAAAGGCGGTGCTCCAGCATGGCCGCAGTCAAATGACTGAAACAAGTAAAAGAGTAAGGAGAGAGTAAGCAAATAATTTATTAAGTTAAGGTTTGATGTGAAAGAGATATGTAGCTGCTGCATGTTTAAAAAAAACAAGTAATCACACAAAGACCATTTTCTGTTTCTTTAGAAACACTGTATAATTCATACGTGTTCTATTAGTTTCGTTTCAGTCAACAGCTTTACAAGGTGGTTTATCTCGAATAAAATCAAGCAGATCCATTCTCTGACTATAAATGTACCTAAGCTTCGAAGTACACCGTTAAATTTTTGTATTTAGTTCGCAAGATTCTTGATGTGAACTCACGCGTTGCAACAGATTTTGTTGTACCTCGGTAGCGTCATTATGCTAAAAATAAACACACGTAGTGGTTGTATGTAACTTCCGTTGTAGATCCCAGCTTTAATAGTTTTGGTGGTAGAGAAAGCTGGTTTTTGTCGAAGATCGAGGTTGGGTACCTGGTATACAGAGTGCCGCAAGGCTCTCCTCCAGTTCCGCAACTCGGGCAACGTCAGCGGTTTCGGTACCACCGCGGCTTACTATAGTACGTTGGTAGAGGCTGGAAATGATGATGACCTGGGTAGGACCCTGGGTCTTGATGACAATCAGTTAAACAGCCTGTTTCAAAGAACATTCAGGCCGAAGACACTGGATAACTTCCAAAAGTCTTTGGCCTGGCAGTGCTATCGAGGAGACTACCCGTTCGGTATAAGCTCACCAGACACGGCCAGCCTTGACCGTCGGTCTGTCCAAGATGCGAGCAGTAAGTGGGAACCGTCTTGCACGCTATTTTTCAGTGTCCGGGTATATCAGAAGTGTAAACTTATGCAGAACACCTGTTATCAGATGGGAGAAGAGTACAGCTATCGTCTGAGTCAATTCTAAAAATTAACCCACTGGATTTCCTTACGGATGAAAGTAAGAATTGTTTTCTCGTCGTAGTAGCAATTGCGAGAGAGGTGATATGGAAGTCGAGAATGAAAAGTATTGTGACAGGTAGCTTTGTCTCCGGCCTCGCTTTGGTGAATGTTTTCACTTTTTACCTGAAAAGGAAGGCGGGTCTGGAAAGGAGATGTCTGTCAGAGTGTATATTCAAAAAAGGATGGACGCGTGTAGCACGTATGTTGGGAGCGAAAGGCCCTGCGTGAGCACGTCATAGAGATTACCAAAGGTGTCGGTAGAGAAGACAGGACTCGTGGGGTCGGAGCATTCCTGTTTTTTAAACCCCATATTGTCTTGCATTGTATGTAATTGTGTTTTGTGTCTCATTCGGTTTTTCATTTTCACATTTAAAATTTTTACTCTCATTCTTTGTATATGACCCCTAAATCATATTGTATTGTCCCCTCTATGCGCGCCTTTAATAGGCCATAAAAAAACTTAATTTCTGTTGTAGCTGCCAGTCAACTGATTAACTACTTAACCACTCAACTAATCGATTGTTTTGAATAATTGTTCGGTTAATCAATCAGTCAGCTAGAACCTAAAAGAAAACCTTGAAGCAAACCTGAAGAAAACCCGAAGCAAACCCGAAGCAGATGAAATAAAGAGGGCATGTCATTGATGAGGCCGCGAATGACGATGAAAGAACTTTGACAAACCTAAAACATAAAACAATGTGGTTGACTTTATCCTTGTATTATTTGATGGAGGACTTGTGAACTGTAATTAGATATCGATGTAGTGGTGGTAGTGTAAATATTGTTTTATTTTAAACAAATACCAACAAGACATCCACTCGCACACGCACAGACAGACAGATATACGCGCGCGCGCGCACATACACACACACATACACACATGCATAGAGAGTTGTATAGAAAAGAAGGTCACTTTTAACCATGAGATTTCCCGTTCAGCTCCGCTGCGCAGTAACTTGAGTGTCTTCTGCTATAGTCAACCAATACTTTGTGAACGAATTGCTGACGAAAACTGAAAGAAACCCGTCGAG
>NC_142938.1:19628888-19638888 GCF_046866305.1 Octopus bimaculoides | reverse complement strand
TTTAGTCGTGCAAATCGACCCCAGGACGTATTCTTTGCCGAACCGCTAAGCTACGAGGACGCAAACACACCACTATCGGTTGTCAAGCGATGTTGGGGGGACAAACACAGACACACAAACATATATTTTTATTTACATATATACAACGGGCTTCTTTCAGTTTCTGTCGTCTACCATATCCACCCACAAGGCTTTGGTTGGCCTGAAGCGATAGGAGAAGACACGTGCCCAAGATGCCACGTAGTGGAACTGAACCCGGAACCATGTAGTTGCACACATATAAGTATTCTTTTATTATTTTCAGTCATTTGACTGCGGCCATGCTGGTGCATCGCCTTTAGTCGAACACGCAGTGGTTCTGAACCCGGAACCATGTGGTTGGTAAACAAGCTACTTACCACACAGCTACTCCTGTGCCTATATATATATATGTGTGTGTGTTTGTTTGTTTATAGTTTCAGCTTAGAGCTGCGGCCATGCTGATGCATGTCTATAAATTTTATATATATACATTTTGTTTTGATATGTTGTTCGTTTTCAATGCTTAACTGCTGTATACATATATATGTATGTATGTATGTATGTATGTATGTATGTATGTATGTATGTATGTATGTAAGCATGCATATCTTTTTTTATCGACTCATGAAAGTGAAAGTGGACATTAGCGGAATTTGTACTCAGGACGTAAAACCGGATGCGCTGTATGAATGTGTGTTCATGCGTCTGTGCGAGAGTGCGAGACTGCGAGAGTGCGAGACTGCGAGTGGGCGAGTGGGCGTGCGTTATGCGCGAGTTCGTTTCAGCGAATATATGATGTCCAACGGATTTTGTCCAGTTTCTATAAAATTTAGTGACAAATTAATAGAAGAATTTCAAATTATTTTTTGAATTACCATCGTACAAAATTTCTCATTGAATTATTTTCATTAAAACAACACAGCAAAATGTCCTGCCAATAATAACACTTTTCCTTCGAACTCTTGCATTATAAATCTGTTTCATATTTGATAAAGGGAAGCTTTCCCGAAATATAACAGATGCATTCAACAACCTGTGGAAGGTAATAAATTAAGTTGCCTTTGTCTATATTTATTGCCATCACCTTACATGGTCGCCTAATTTTTCAACTACATTGATTAAAGGTCCTTTTAAAGATCTTTATATCACCGTTTTGTTTTACCATAAAACATCTTGTAATGCATCTGGACACATCAACGGTGACATTTCTTGTAGTCATTAGATGTTACGAGTCTTTCTCCAATTTGTCACCCTCATTCTGATGACCAACAAGAGTTAGCCTTGCCCCAGATTGTGTCAAGTTAGCACTACCCCAGAGTGCTCAATACGTTCTAGAGCTGAGACCGCTTAAATCACAAATTTCCACAGACATTTTGACAACCTTCCAGCTACTGGTCCTTATGATACCCAGTTCTGCAGAGGGACTGGCCTGCAAAACCCTGCATCTCACTTCGATGGGATCATACCTTATTTTCCCCCTAATTCATGTGACAAAGCCCCACCAGCTTATCAAACATCTCTCTTTCCCACTGATTTCCCTTCTCAATATTGGTACCCCACGGAATGGAGCGACCTAACAGAACCGGCTAGATGCTTCCAGGGTCAGAACCACCATGGCTGCCTTTTGTGATGTTGGAACAGCCTTTTCTGGGAACTTCGACTGCTTCACTGCGTCGACTTTTCAGCTACCAATTTCGTGACGTTACAACCAGAACCCGGTGATATGGACCTTGCTGCCAGGCGCCATCGTCCCACCAGCGTTAACAAAAATGAATACCTTGGAAAATAATAGTATCCTATTGATCTTTTTAAAATATTATTGAGAAATTATATTGATTACTTAATTTAGTACCATTTGGTTATTTTTTATTTTTTTTATTTCTGTTGTCTTTACCAAAATCAACCAAAACATTCCGACACCCTGCTTGTAGATATATTCCTATATTCCTATACACACGCAGGCACGCACGTGCACACGCACACACACACACACACATACACACATACACACTCACACGCACATAAACATAAACATATATATATATATATATATATATAGATAGATAGATAGATAGATAGATAGATACAAATATACTCACATATATATACATACATGCTTGCATATATATATATATATATATATATATATATATATATATATATATATATATATATATATATATATATATATATATATATATATATATATTTATATATATGCATATATAAGTATGTATATCATATAACATACACGTATATGTTTATTTACATGTCTAAACATACATGTAAACACATATATATATATATATAAAGAGAGAGAGAGAGAGAGAGAGAGAGAGAGAGAGAGAGAGAGTGTGTGAAAGAGTGAGTGAGAAAGAAAGAGAAGCGGAAGATACATATAGTCATGTTTGTGTTTACAAGTAAATACACACACACACACACACAATATACATATACAGACATATAGACATACGACACACTCTCGCACACTCGCACACACGCTAACACACACACACACACACACACACACACACACACACATTTGGTTAGCAGTACAGCAACATACACATACACGTACATACATAATTACACACACTAAGCCGCTATTCCGGAATTACAACCAGTGAACGTGAGAATTTATAGCTAGTTTTATATGCATACTTATCACATTCACACACGCTTTCACATTTCTTAAGTGTGCACCTACATCGCCTACTTCCTATTAAAAACTTCAGACTCTCCAAATATTTGTTATGTTTCCTCGTAAACGCGTTCCATTCTCGTGCTCTCTTCTTTACAGTGTTAAAGCGTTTAATGCTGTTTTCGTGTGTTCATCGCGTTTATAGCCTTAACGATGTTATGGCGGTGCTCGTGCTATTTGCTTTAATGTCCCACAAGGCACAACGATTTCCTCTAGGTGTGTTTAGTTTGTTTATATGTTTGTTTGTTTCTTTCTTTCTTTCTTTCTTTTTCTCTTTGTTTATTTTTCTTTCTGTTGTTGTATTACATCTTATGGTGTGTTATGTATTTATTTTCTTATTTATTCTGTTATTTATTTATTTATTTCCTTTTCTGTTCTTTGACTTTCAGTTTCAGTTTCGCTCTCTAATACACCATTGTTCTTTGTTCAAAGAATAATACAAGAAGCATATATAGATCCACTTAGGAGACAGAAACGTGCGCTTGCCGGGTTGGTGATGGTGATGGTGGTGGATGGTATTGGGAGCATGCGCGTCTTCTCGTGATTATAGATATATATATACATACATATATATGTATATATATATATATATATATATATATATATATATATATATATATGTTATATATATATATATATATATATATATATATATATATATGTTATATATATATATATATATATATATATATGTAAATTCATATACGTATAGACTTTTCTCTATATATATACTTACAGTATTGTGTGTGTGCGTGTGCGTGCGTGCGTGTGTGTGTGTGCGTGTTTGTGTGAGCACATTCTCTTTGTGTTTCTCGTTCTCCTTGTATATATGCGTGTGTGTGTGTGTGTTTGTATGCATATATATATATATATATATATATATATATATGCATATGTTTATGCGTGTATATACATACATACATACATAAACAAACACACACACACATATGTATGGAGTGAGGTGAATGAGACACACGACGGACGAGTAAACACAGATAGAAGACAGACAGATAGACAGACAGATAGATAGATAGATAGATAGATAGATAGATAGATAGATAGATAGATAGATAGATAGATAGATAGATAGATAAGGGATAGATCCATAGGACTCTATAATGTCTCTCAACCTGATTCTCATAGCAGTCGAATATTCCTCAGATCACCCCTCCTGTGCTATACAAACCGAAAGAACACATTGAATTATGTAGTGTAATACCAAAATGTAAGAAAAATCTCATGGTAAGTTTTGGATAGATTTAGCTCGTAAGACCTGGATGTAGGTTGGACCAGTTCTGAGCAAAAGTGAAACGATTCTTGAACGGAGTCTAATCCAAGTAACACTGCATTACGAGAAACTGTCGTTAAACAGTTTTCCTCTCATCATAAAGATATTTGTTATACATTCAGTAAAAAATGAACAATAACAATGAAACCACGTTAACAAATGTTTAGTGCTCTCACGTGCCCTACGACTCTGAGGGCCGGTTACTAGATTTCCATGTCGTACAAGTATCTGAGATTATATTTTTCCCCATGAGAGGTACGCCAGTCTGTCCGTTACAAGGTTACACGCTTACTGCTGGATGGACTGAAGCAACATGAAATGAAGTGTTTTCCTCATAAACACAACATACTTCCCTGTTTGGAAATCAAAGATTACGATATTGGGATCGTGAGTGCATCACCCTAGCCACTAGGCCACGTGCCTTCACCCTCATTGATAAATAGATAACAGCAAATAGTAATAACTGTATAGAACAAAAAACTGCTTTCAATTTATGTACAAAACCAGCAGTTTTTAAAGCCGTGGAATCATCTGATACCATCGACACGCGTTACTAGGGTAAAAGATAAAGACTCCCACCGTCGGTCATGAATGATCATGAGATTGCACCAAGAAAGTTACCCTCTGAGGCACTCGTCTAGGCAAAGGTTGTTTATGGAAGACCAGCCGTCGCTTATGCATATCAGCCTCCCCTCTCCACGCCACTGATGATATCCAAGGGAAAGGCAAAAAGGCTGATACAGCTTGGCACCAGTGACGTCGCAACTCATTTCTACAGCTGAGTGAACTGGAGCAATGTCAAATAAAGTGTCTTGCTCAAGAACACAACATACAGCCCGGTCTGGGAATCGAACTCACTACCTCATGATTGTGTGCCCGACGCTCTAACCACTGAGCCTTTTGCCTTCATCTGTACTAGACTGGTACTTTATTTGATCGACCCCGGATGAACGAAACGCAAAGTCGACTTCAGCAGGATTTGGAATCAGAATGTAGACAGCCGGTAAAAATACCACAAGTTATTCAATTCTCTTTATCTAACAATCGTGACAATCTCAGAATAAGTGGGATATTAGGTAGGGTGATACGGAACATCTCACACATAACCCTAGATTATCCTGACACACTACGCTTGTAAGCGATGAAACTACTTCATAGACATGCTGACATCATATCAGACTTGCGCGATTCCCAGATTCTGGCAACAAAGGGTCAAGAGTCGAGATGTGGCCACCTTCTGATTGCTGATAAACAAATAAAGAATAGAAGGAAGAAACGTTCTGATGCGATATAAAATAGATCAAGTTTACAAAATGAAGACAATATTGTCATAGCTGAACGGGATCTTGAAATAGAAAAGAGAAAAAAATCAAATGGGATTAGTTGAGGTCACAAGGTTTGTAAAGCCAGGAAAGAGTAAAGACCCCCTTCGGTAATGAACAATCATGGGATCGCACCTAGAAAGTTACCCTCCGAGGCACAGGTCCGGGTAAGTTTGTTTCTGGAAGACCATTAGTCACCCATCTATACCAGTCTCCCCTCTCCGTGTCACCCATGTTACCCAACAGCTTGGAATCAGTGACAGCACATCTCCTTTCTACAGCTGAGTGAATTGGATCAACGTGAAATAAAGTGTCTTGCTCAAGAGCACAACACACAGCCCGGTCCAGGAATCAAACACACTATCTCATGATTGTAAGCTCGACGCTCTAACCACTGAGCCATTCGCCTTCATTTTTAAGCCTGAAGAGAGTAATATAAAACCGAAAGTAGAGGGAATCTATTACGCCCAAAGTCAGTGCTTGTCGGTGACCTATTCTTTACATGCGGACAACTTGCGCTTTGTTATGCACACATTCTCTTATCGCGAATGATCTGAAATAAGAATCAAAGTAACATGCGGTCGATTAGAGATACGACTGGGATACAGGAACCGGCGAGAACGTTGTACAGTTCGGTTAAAATCCAGTTTACTTGAATTGTTTTAATAAAATGTTTTTCACATTCACTGCCTATACTAAGTACTTCATTTTTCAATTACCTTAATATGTATCACTGATGAGGCAATAGCCTAGCATTTACGTATGTATGCATGTGTGTGTGTGTGTGTGTGTGTGTGCGTGTTAACGTTTTTTAATCATGAAACTGTGGCCATGCTGGAGCATCATCTTGAATAATTTTAATCGAACGAATCGACCCCACTAATTATTGTTCTTAAGACCTGGGACTCTTATAGACAGACATACAACTCGATAGATAGATTAGATAGATAGGTAGAGAGAGAGAGAGATAGAGAGAGAGAGAGAGAAAGAGAGAGAGAGAGAGAGAGAGACAGAGAGAGAGACAGAGAGAGAGAAAGAGATAGAGAGAGAAAGAGACAGGCAGACAGACAGATAGAATTCTTATTCATGATAACTTCCAGACACTCTTTCTCTATCTTTCTGCCTCCTACAACACCTCCTTCTTTCTCTCATCTACACACTCTGCATGAGTATATATATATATATATATATATATATATATATATATATATATATATATATATATATATATATATATATATATATATATATATATTTATCACTATATATTTCTGTCTTCGTCGTATCCCCTCCTCTTTCTTCCGTTCTTTCTTTATTTCTTTCCTTCATTCCTTGCTTCATTTGTTCATTAGTTCTTTCTTTCTTTCTTTCACTATGAGTATTTATTTATTCGTCTCATTCAATTTTATTCTTCCTTTTCATTCTTCCATCCAACATTTTGGCTCTCCTATCCAGTTCTTTCACACACACACACACACACACATACACACACATACACACACACAATCACATACTCACACAGATATGTACACATACACACCTAAGCAACACCATACACAAAAACAAAACCAAAACACATAGACTCACACACAAAACACATACTCAAAATGGGCAGGTACAAACGCACACATATATGCGCGCGCGTACACAAACTCACAAACATATATATATATATATATATATATATATATATATATATGTATGTATGCAAACAAACAGAAATACACGCACACGCACATACACACAACACATACACACATATACACACACATACGCGAGCGACGTACACAAAAACACAATGTAAACAACAGATAGAAACATAGAAAACATACGCACACACAAACCACCCGCACAAACCAAGAACGCACAAACACACAAACATGCAACCAACCCATACACACACAGAAAATCACACAGACATAGCATACTCAGAAACACCACACACACACACACACACACACACACACATGCATATAGTCTGACATATACACACACACGCACTCATGCACATACACACATGCTTTCGATGTCTCCTTCTCTTTCTCTCCTAGCAATGTCTCATTGCTATGATTCTCGCCCAAAGAGGCAACTTCAAAGAAACAGTGTTTTAAAAGTTTTATTAGCTGTTCAGCTAAACTAAGTGTTTATGGCCGCCTGTTCGCAACGTTGTGACCGTTCTCATTTCACTTAGCGAGTAATGGCGGCCGGTCTCATTTTCGCAGCCATCTTAATAATATGCATGTAGCGGTCGTGTTTGTGTCGGTTTGGTCTTAACTGTGCAATGTAAACTGTGTTTGTGTGTATAGGTACATGTACGTGAGCGTCTGTTTATGTTCGTAGTGTGTTTGTATGTTTTATGTATTTGCAGCATTGTGTGACTGTCCTCATTTCACTTAGCCAGTAATACTGTTCGTCTTCATTTCGCAGCCATCTTGTAATGTGCAAGTAGGGGCCGTTGTTTGTATTGGTTCGAGTTTAACTGTGTGTAGAAATGGTGTGTGTGTCTGTGCGTGTGTGTGCGTGCGTGTGTGCATGCATGTGTCTGTGTTTGCATCTGTGTGTGTATGTGCGTGTGCTTGTGTATGCATCTGTGTGTGTGTATCTGTGCGTGTGTGTAGCGGAGGATGCATTTGTATTGTAATGTGGAAATAGCGTCCATGTTTGTATTAGATTTAACCTTGTAATATAAACGTGTGTGAATATTTTTGATGTGTAAGTGATTGTGTGTGTATGCGTAGAAGTGGTTAGGTATAGTTGTCTATACATATACACACACATAGACACACATAAGCACACAAACGCGTATATAAGTATATATATATATATATACACTCACGCACACAAACACACACAGACACATCTATATATAAGTGGGCGCAGGTGTTGATGTGTGGTAAGAAGTTTGCTTCAAAATTTCATGGTTCCGGGTTCAGTCCCACTGCGTGGCACCTTGAGCAATTGTCTTCTACTATAGCCACGTCTCGACCAAAGCCTTTGGTAGACGGAATCTAAAGGAAGCCTGTCGAATGCGTGTGTTTGTGTGGGTGCAAGCGTGTGTATGTATGTGTATGTGTGTGTTTTTTGTCTCTGATTGCCTCAACCACCACTTACCAGACGGTGTTGGTGTGTTTACGTCTCCGTAACATGGCGGTTCGGCAAGAAAACCGATAGAACAAGCGACAATATTTTAAAACGTAAGTACTGGGATTGATTTGTTCGACTACAGTTCTTCAAGGCGGTGACACAGTACTGCCGCACACTAATGACTGAAAAAAGTAAAAATTTGACTGCGGCCATGTTGGAGTACCGCTTTAAAAAGGTTTTAACCGAAGAAATCAAACCTAATACTTATTCTTTATAAGCCTAGTACTTATTCCATCGGTCATTTTTGCTGAACCGCTAGATTACGGGGACATAAACAAGCCAGCATCGGTTGACAAGCGATGGCAGGGTGGGGGAACAGACACAGACACAGACATAAATATATACATATATATATATATATATATATATATATATATATATATATATATATATGTATGCACGACGGGCTTCTTTCAGTTTCCGTCTACCAACTCCATTCATAAGGCTTTGGTTGGCCCGAGGCTATAGTAGAAGACACATGCCTAAAGTGTCACGCGGTAGGACTGAACCCGGAACAATGCGGTTGGGAAGCAAGCTTTTTACCACACAACCACGCCTGCGCCTATGTACATATATATCTATCTATATACATATATATGTATATATATATCAAGTGGTAATGCTTCAAGATGCGATCAACTAAGTCAATAAAGGTAATCTTAAAATTCCAAATCGCAAATCACAAATCTTGTTGAACACAGCTACCCAGGGTTTCATGGTCGAAATAATAATTTATTCCGCTATGTATTAAGCTGAAAACAAGACTGTTTGTCAGTAGTCATTTGAGCAGATATCGTTTAAACAATACACGCACGCGCACACACACACACACACACACACACACACACACACACACACACACACACACATAAAACTTAACTTCTTCCCTAAAAAAAGTTACTAACATCCTGATAAAAAAATTTCGTTACATTTTTTTAGAAAAATAATTTTCTAAAAAACAAAATCACCTTGACGCTTCAAAACTGTATTAAGTAATTCTCATAGACTTTCATATATATATATGAAAGTCTATGAGTATGCATGACTGTCTCTCTCTGTTTGTGGTTTGTGTCTAATCTATGCAACTGGACATGTGGATCTCTTTCTACGTCTGTGAATGCCTTCGTGTATGTCCGATTGCGTGAACGCATTTGAAGTGTCTGTGCTGTCGGGGTGTGTAAGATAGGAGAAATATAGAGAATGACCAGGTGAGAAGAGGGCCAACCAACGATCTATACGTGGGTGACTAACTTTTATGTTCAACGCGTCAATTACCCACGTATACATTGTTGGCTTGCAGTATTAACAGAATAAACATTTAATAAAAGTGTACAATACGTAGACCATTGCTTCGCAACAATTTTTCACTTGCCGTACACTTATATTCTTTTCAAAATTCGGCGGCACACCTCAACTAAAAATATAACTAAAAGTATAGGGGGAAAAAATTATATTCAGGTTACACTGCGGTACACGTGGCATCGTCTCGTGGCACACCTGTGTATAGCGGCATTCCGATTGCGG
>NC_142938.1:19621388-19623888 GCF_046866305.1 Octopus bimaculoides | reverse complement strand
CACACAATGCTACACATGACAACTCAACATTACAGCACACCTCTCCCACATCACGCCTTTGCCAGCGCCGAGAGGGACGCACGAGGTGAAGTATATCTGTCAATCAAGCATATATTTCCAATTCATTACTCTCCATTTCCGTCAACTCCTGGCTCTCTGATCCTTGCTCTCCAGTCTTTCATTTCTTCTTCTTTATACTTCCATCTGATTCTTGATTATTGTTTGTTTTTGCTGGAATTTTTTTCTTGTTGTTGTTGTTTTGGCTCTTGTTTTGTTTTGTTTGATTTTTTTTTTAGATTTTCCTATTGTTGATCTTGTTGTTGAAGTAGACGGCGTTATCCATTATATTATTATTATTATTATTATTATTATTATTATCATTATTATTATTATTATCATTATTATTATTATTATTATTATTATTATCATTATTATTATTATTATTATTATTATTGTTGTTGTTGTTGTTGTTCTTATTGATTTTCGTTATTTCGTCTCCTTTTTCTTCTCTTTGTTTGTTTGTTTTTTCTTTCCGTCTTCGTCGTTTATGACTCTCTTTTCCAAGAAGATCAACACCTCCTCCGCTTTTTCCACTCACTTCACCTCCTCCTCCTCCTCCTCCTCCTCCTCCTCCTCCTCCTCCTCCTTCTGTTTCTCCTCTTTTCCCCCTCCTCCTCCTCCTCCTCCTCCTTCTGTTTCTCCTCTTTTCCCCCGCCTCCTTTTCCTCCTCCAACTACTACTACTACTACTATTACTACTATTAGTAATATAACAGTTCTTTCTACAAAGTCTAAAATTTGGGGGGCGGGTAAGAGCGAGATAGTCGATTTCATTGACTCCAGTGCTCCAATGGTACTTATTTCATCACACCCACCCCCCACCAGGAAAAAAGGGCTGAAAGACATAGCTGATCTCTAATGAATTTGAACTCAAAACGTAAAGACGAGAGGAAGTGCCTCTAACGATAGTAATAATCTTTTCTACTATAAGCGCAAGGCCTGAAATTTGGGGGGAGGGGGCAAGTCGATTACATCGACCCCAATACTCAACTGGTACTTAATTTATCGACCCCCGAAAGGATGAAAGGCAAAGTCGACCTCGGCGGAATTTGAACTCAGAACGTAACGGCAGACGAAATACTGCCAAGTATTTCGCCCAACGTGCTAACGACTCTGCCAGCTCGTCGCCTTAATAATAATAATAATAATAATAATAATAATAATAATAATAATAATAATAATAAGAATGATAAGAAGAAGAAGAAGAAGAAGAAGAAGAAGAAGAAGAAGAAGAAGAAGAAGAAGAAGAAGAAGAAGAAGAAGAATTCTTTCTACTGTAAGCACACGGCCGAAACTTGGTGGGAGGGAGGTTAATCCATAACATCGACCGCAGCACTCAAATGTAACACATTTTATCAACCCGAAATGTTAAAAGACAAAGAGGACCCTGGTCGAATTTGAACTCAGACCGGAAAGACGGACGAAATGCCGCTGAGAATTTTGCCCTGTGTGTTAATGGTTCTGCCAGATCACCGCTTGAACACTAATAATAATCCTTTATGCTGAAGGCACAAGGCCTTGAAATTTTAGGAGAAGGGGACTAGTCAATTACATCGACCACAGTGCTTCACTGGTACTTATTTCATCGACCCCCGAAAGGATGAAAGGCAAAGTCGACATCGGCGGAATTTGAACTCAAAAACATAGCGACAGACGAAATACCGCTAAGCATTTCGCCCGGAATGGTTGTGTGGTAAGAAATTTGCTTCCCAGGTTCCGGTTTCAGTCGCTCTGCGAGAGACTTTGGGCAAGTGTGTTCTACTATTGCCTCGGGCCAGCCAAAGCCTTGTAAGTGGATTTGGTAGGTAGAAACTGAAAGAAGCTCGTCGAATATATATATATATATATATATATATATATATATATATATATATATTCTCTTTTCTCTTTACTCTTTTACTTGTTACAGTCATTTGACTGTGCCCATGCTGGAGCACCACCTTTTAGTCGAGCTAATCGAAGCCAGGACTTATTCTTTGTAAGCACAGTACTTATTCTATCGGTCCCTTTTGGCGAACCGCTAAGTTACGGGGACGTAAACACACCAGCATCGGTTGTCAAGCGATGTTGGGAGGACAAACACAGACACACAAACATATACACACACATACATACATATATATATATATATATATATATATATATATATATATATACCTCTGTCCTGGCCTCTACTTCACTGCTATACCCTTCTGTCCCTTCCTCCTTGTTCCACTTCCTCCCTCCACCATCCTCTCTATCTATTTATCTATCTGTCTTCCTCTATCTTCCTATCTACCCTTCTGTCCTGGCCTCTATTTCACTGCTTCTGTCCCTTCCTCCTTGTTCCATTTCCTCCCTCCACCATCCTCTCTGCTCTCGTGTGACCTGTGGTCAGCTTTCTTTTCACTCCAGCCGCTGTGAAGGCAAGACGAACTACTAGCGTTCTACCTCAGATTTGC
>NC_142938.1:19611388-19616388 GCF_046866305.1 Octopus bimaculoides | reverse complement strand
ACAATCCAATTGAGACAAAGGATAAAGATTTCGAGTTGCTTAAATAAGGAGCCTAAAGACAGCAAAAAGCCCCGCCTCAAAATGCCGCTCTTAGAGGCTGAGAATAAAATCAGACTCTCCCATGAAAAAGAAAGGGTAAACAGAGAATCCAGGGCGTTGGAAAATATAAAAAGATATCCTAAAGCCTTCTACGAGTTTGCAGAGAGTCTGCCTCGGTGCAATGCAGGATAGGACCACTGTTTGAGGAAAAAGGCTCACTGACTGCAGACCCCAAGAAGATAAATGAAGCACTCAAACAATTCTAAAGTGCTTTCACCAACCCACTAGAAAATAAGCAGACTTGATGAGTTCTTCAATATCTCTAACCTACAAGAGAAAAAGATGACCATCAATTTAGATTGACATTACAGAAGAGGATGTATTGTCGGCCATTGACGAGATGAACTCTAACTCTGCAACAGGCCCAGGTGGACTATACTGGAAAAATCCACGGATTCAGAAAAGGCGGTGCACCAGCATGGCCTCAGGCTCTGGCTGAAACCCGTAAAAGATAAAAGATAAAAGATATATGTTTCCATGTTTGTGTTTCTGTGTATTTTTATGCGCGTGTGTGAGTGTGCGCTTCTTAATATTTCTGGCTATAAATTTTTCACGGCTGTACGCACGAATATAATCCATTGCGTATGAATGCCAGTTCGCTTGTGTACACACACACACATGCATATATTAATTCATACCTATATATACACACAAACATATATAGATAAACAGGCAGACAGAAAGACAGACAGACAGACAGACAGACAGACAGATAGATAGATAGATAGATAGATAGATAGATAGATAGATAGATACATACATACATACATACATACATACATAATTACATACATATATACATACATAAAGATGAATATATGTATAAATACATAAGCACCTACTTATTCACCTGCATACACATATATACACAATTACAAATATACTTGTGTGTGTGAGTGTGTGTATGTAGCATGTACGTATACGTACACATACACACGCACACATATGCATGTATACATATGTGTGTGTGTTAGTGTATGTGTGTGCACATACACACACACACACACACACACACACACACACACATATATATATATATATATATATATATATATATATATATATATATATATATATATATACATATATACATAACTTATAGTACATACATGTGAGTATATGCTTGTGTGTGTGTGTGTGTGTAAAAAAAAATTAGCGCCTTGATCTTTGACATGTTAATCACATTTTCAAAATACAAGCTGGTGTCAAATGTGTGGAACTTGGAAAGCTGTAATGAAAGACACAACACAGCTGCTATCAAGTCAACTTCATAGTGACACGGTTAGCAAGGTTAATAACATGAATATCTAATTGCGCGAGCGTGTATATATATATATATATATATATATATATACGTGTATGTGTGTATGTATGTATGTATATATACACACACACAATGCATGTGTCTCTTTACAATTTCAACCAAAGGGAAAGGTGCTTATATGTAGGTGATATATATGAGAAACAATAAGATATTTTGTATATCTGTTTTCCGCTCTCACTATTTTTTCTTTAACTCACATGCAATAACACACACACGCTTACATCTATACCTATATATCTGTGTGTGTGTGTGTGTGTGTGTGTGTGTGTGTGTGTGTGTGTCTGCGTGCGTGCGTGAAAGTGAGTTTGTGATTTCACGTGCCAACGTGGGCAAATATTTTAAGGTAATTATACTTCATTTAGTGCATCTAAGCAATGTTTGTAAAAGAAATCTAAATCACAGACAAACACACACGCACATACATACATACATACATACTCAAACAAACAAACTCACACTCATTAATAATCATATACGCTTATACACACACACATATATATACACATATACGTATACATATATGTATGTGTATATATATATATATATATATATATATATATATATATATATATATGTGTGTGTGTGTGTGTGTGTGTGTGTGTGTGTGTGTGTGTGGCCTCTATTTTTCAACTTTCTCCCACCCCATTATCTTATTCCAATTCATAAAAAACAATTTATGGTAAATTTTAGCTCTATCGAACAACTGCAAGGCGACCCTCATCGGCCATGAAATTTTGAAGTTTTCGCCCATCAGTGAGTCAAAACAGCTTCTAAAAACTAACTAAAAAATGTGATGACGGCAAGGGAAGCACAACGTACCCAACTGCCACTAAATCTTCTGCATCTTTAATTGTTAGTTGAGTTTATATTGGATTATATCCTATAAAATGCTCATAACACACCTTATAGTTGTTAAATTTCCATATTCTTTAAATAAATACTTACATTATTAATAAGCTAAAATTTTATCATGAAGAATCTTTCTTGGGAATCTAACGTTGCCCCCACCACCAAAGCAAGAATGTTCTAATTGAACTCAACCCTTCTCTCTCTCTCTCTCTCACATACACACACACACGCACACTCTCTCTCACACACATATATGCATAAGTATCGACATTCATATGTACACACAAAAGACACACGCTCATACGCTTTCACATGTACACACACACACACACACATACACACACACACACACACACACACCTCACTAGAGTTAGGTCAAGAGCAATATAAAAAAATTGCCAGCTTGATGAATATCATGTATATAATTGATCCAGTCTCCGTTCTCACGCTAGTGTAAAGCATCCTACAATACCTTCGTTTCGTCTTCCCACGACATTACTGGTGCTTACACAAACTCAAACAAAATCCATCAATGGTTTAATATCCTCCTATCATTTAACACTTCAGTAACGACACCTGGACAACTTACAACTGGAACGATAGACGCACTGCAGTTGTCAATGATGTAAGGGGGCCTCTATGAGCAAATGACTCGAATAGTTTTGTGGAACATCATATAATTACTTACAGGAGAAAATACTATGGAGGAAATATCATAGGCGCAGGCGTGCGTGTGTAGTAAGTACGTGGTCTTGGGTTCAATCCCTCTGTGTGGCACCTTGGACAGGTGTCTTTCACTGTAGTCCGGGTCAACCAGTAGTTCGGCAGAAATAGATCGATAGTATAAAGTACCAAGCTTTAAAACAAGTGTCACTTTTGATATGTTGAGCCAAACTCTTCAAGTCAGTGGCCCCGAAACTATCTTTAAATATTTGGTCGAAGAAATCGACTCAAGATATACGATGAAAGAAATTGCGTCAAATTAAACATTTTACGAAGTTAGACAACTAGTTTACAGTTTAAATGGCGTCAATGGGATTTCAATGAAGGATAAAATGGCGCTATACGTAGCTATAGTGGAGGCACAATGGCCCAGTGGTTAGGGCAGCGGACTCACGGTCATAGGATCGTGGTTTCGATTCCCAGACCGGGCGTTGTGAGTGTTTATTGAGCGAAAACACCTAAAGGTCCACGAGGTTCCGGCAGGGGATGGTGGCGAACCCTGCTGTACTCTTTCACCACAACCATCTCTCACTCTTACTTTCTGTTTCTGTTGTGCCTGTAATTCAAAGGGTCAGCCTTGTCACACTGTGTCACGATGAATATCCCCGAGAACTACGTTAAGAGTACACGTGTCTGTGGAATGCTCAGCCACTTGCACGTTAATTTCCCGAGCAGGCTGTTCCGTTGATCGGATCAACTGGAACCCTCGACGTCGTAAGCGACGGAGTGCCAACAACAACATACATAGCTATGGACGACCGGAAGTTTTAAGATCTTTATGTAATGAGAAGTTTAAAGGAATATTAAATGTGTACATTCTGCAAGCCTTCTCCATGATCTAATTTAAAATTCCAATTTCTAAACCAGCCTTAACTTAAATTAATTTAGAAGAGATTGTCTCCGGGCATTGCTGACCTGTGGAGTTATGTCAAACAGTTGCGTGTAGGACAGATCCGTCTGTCAGCCGATTCCATAATGATGATTGCCCCGCCGCCCTCCTTTATCCAGACTGGCAAGGCAGTTTTCCTTTGTCTCCTTGCTGTGGTGAAAGAGGTTTTTTTGGCTGACGAGGCTGAAAGGAATGAGGACAGAAGCGTTCTTCTTTGGTAAAGCCCTCATCGACTTTTTCAAGTTTAGCTTGAAAAGAGAAGGGAGCAGTGGGAGGTGAGTGTGGAGTGGAAGGTGAGGGTGGAGTGGGAGGTGAGGGTGGAGTGGGAGGTGAGGGGAAGTAGGAGGTAGGGTGGGTGAGGGTGGAGTGGGAGGTGAGGGTGGGGTGAGGGTTGAGTGGGCGTGAGGGTGGAGTGGACGTGAGGGTGGAGTGGGGTCTGAGGGTTGAGTGGGAGGTGAGGGTGGGGTGGGAGGTGAGGTGGGGTACTGTCCCCGCCCTCATCCTTCACCCTGGTAGCAAATATAAGAAATCATTATTGTTATTATTATTATTATTATTATTATTATTATTATTATTATTGTTGTTGTTGTTGTTGCTGTTGTTGTTGTTGTTGTTGTATATAAGGCGACGAGCTGGCAGAATCGTTAGGACGCTGGACGAAATGCTTAGAGGTATTTAGCCGGTCCCTACGTTCTGAGCCCAAATTCTGCCGTGGTCGACTTTACCTTTCATCTTTTAGGAGTTGGTAAAATAAATACCAGTTGAACACTGGGGTCGATGCAATCGGCTCATCCCCTTTCTCGAAACTGTTACCCTTGTGACAAAATTTGAAACCGTTTATTATTATTATTATTATTATTATTATTATTATTATTATTATTATTATTATTATTATTATCATTATCATCATCATCATTATTATTATTATTATTATTATTATTTTATGTTTGACTTTTGTTTTGCATTTGTACAAGTTGGATCCAAGTCTCACCCAGAGACCTCAAGAGACAACAAGTTAGAAGTCCATGTAGGTGTTATGCCTAGAGTACCATATATTTGGATTTGTACAGTTTTGTTCAAGTGAATGTTTAAGAAACCATAAGAAAATTATGTGTT
>NC_142938.1:19606388-19608888 GCF_046866305.1 Octopus bimaculoides | reverse complement strand
ATGGACATATTTGGTAATTTAATAAAACAGCTCTAATTTAGCCAAAACCATTTGATAAAAATGTGTGCACACGTTCTCGATAAGCTTTCTTATAAGTTCATTTTATGAATTCATATTTGATGTCAATGATTCATTCGAGGTAGAAACCATATTCGTCGACAAGCCTGCACAAAATGGTCCCTATTTATTTCGGGGATTACCTGGACAATGGCGGTTTTCAGTGAAGGTATGGCAACTCGAGAATGCTGGTTAGTTTTCATTTCAACAGCGCCCCAAACCTAGTAATGTCATAGAATTTAAATCTGGTGAGTTTGGGGGCTGCAAATTGGATCTTACATGATCGTAAACGTTGTCTCACATCCATTTTTAGGTTATGTGCCTTTGTGAGAAGGTACTGAGTCTTACTAAAACACGGATGGCCTTCTACTGCGAACTTCATCTACTCTGGGCTTAACAACTGTCTTCATCACCTCAACATATTCAGCCGCATTAATTGTAAGACCCTTTGCGAAGATGTGAAGTGGCATGGCATGGCCTTCGTTACTCACTAGTCCAAAGACCTTTTCAGTTGCAGGGCAGCCAGCCCCGTGTGTGAATGTCCGAGGACGGGGCCTCAATTTCTGACCAACGGAATGCCATAAGTTGAAACTCGAACCATACGCACGTTTATTCATATTTATTCATCCCCAGTCGTGAGTTCCTTTTTAATTTGTCCCTACCACCACCGAATAGGTAAACCTACTGACAAACGCATGACTCCTTACAAATACACACTCGAGTATATGTATATATATGCATACATATATGTGTGTTTCTGTGTTTATGTGTGTGCGTGTGTGTGTGTGTGTGTGTGTGTGTGTGTGTGTGCGTGTATGTGTGTGTGCGCGTGAGTGTGTGTGTGTTTGCATGCAAGTATCAGGCCGCTGAATAGCAGGCTGTTACCTCACTAATAGACATATTGAACAATTTAACCACTTTGAAGTTCAATATATATGTACGAACGTATGTGCACAAACGTAGATACATTAGATACATACACACACACACACATATATATACATGAATGTATGTATGTAAACGCGTACACACACACACACACACACACACACATACACACGGAGAAATATACAGATGGGACATAGATAAAAAAGAATGTCGACCGCTCAACGAGTCGTTCTTGTAACGAACATTACGCTGTCTTTGCAAAAAAAATCTACTTATGTTGCCATAAACCTGGTTTGCAAGAGATAACAACTGTTGCCTTTAAACAGCAACAAGCAGAAAATGCTACAGAGACTAGTCTAATGAGGAAATGAACGATCCTCTGATTTTAAACTCATCCTTTTTACTATGAACTTAATATCGAAAACTGCAATTGCGAAAAATACATTCAAGACCAAACCCCAAATCACACTCACCCGTTTACACTTCCAGACTGAAGTAGGTTCACATCATTGTCGTAATACATCTGGAAGCAGAAAGATAGTTGAGCTGAGTATAGGAATGGCAAAGCTCAGAAAACTGGTATTGCTGTTTCTATGATCCATCCATAGAGTGGGCCATAAAAGCTACAATACTAGTTACTGACATGCCAAAGCTGTTTAAGTTATGCTTAACTTATGTTTAAGTTATGGCTGTGTAATCGCTTGTCATCCTAAATGTCCATGCTTGGACATTTAGTCAGCTCTGGTTTCATATGTTTCATAGTAATAAATAGTTTTCCTTTCACACACTCTAATTTACTCTAGTGAGTGAAGAGAACTGAAAACGCCAACTATGATGAATGATCACCAGGGAAATACGTTTCGTGCATCACATGTGATACTCAGGACTGGCAAATGGCTAACTGAGAAGTATGACATTATGATTTAATTGTTAGATATATTCTGTATAAAAAAAGACTTTACTATTGTACATATGTAAACATGTTAATAAATTCCTATTAAAAATTTAAACGTAGCTAAATACCCTCACCAGTACAGGCATTGGAAATTTAGCTATTGGAACCCAGTAACACGATATAAAAGTATTTCTCCATTGTAGACTTGAACCGCTATCTACCCTTGATAATAATAGCTCTTCCATCTAGTATAAAGTACTGGTTAACTAATCATATATTTACTATATCCTGAGTATTAACAACCAGCCATCTGCAAGTCGCCATATTGTTGTATCAAATCACCGCAGCTCGCCATCGAAAGCTAGCAAATATAAGACATTCGATGAGCTCCTTCATCTAAATTGATGAATTCTTAATATTAGTTCTTCTGTCTATGATTTTTCTGCCTTTGCTATAATTTCTATCTTGTAATTCTGAATAGGGACGGAGTGAATTAAAGACTTCAAACAAATCTATTGTGTCTTTGTGTTTGTAATTTACATATCTATCTATCTATCTATCTATCTATCTATATATATATATATATATATATATATATATATATATATATATATATATATATATATATATATATATATATATATATATACATATATATGT
>NC_142938.1:19601388-19603888 GCF_046866305.1 Octopus bimaculoides | reverse complement strand
CGTCCGACCCGCCTCCCACTGAATTGGTCTCTTCAAGTTTCACTGGAAAATAGAGCGTGACATTGGCAAAGGAATGATAAATAATTCAACATGAGGTCTTGTGTGCATGTGTATGTGCAAATGTGTGTGTGCGTGCGTGCATTCTTCTGTATGCATGTGTATGTATATGTGAGTGCGTGTCTTTGTATGTTCATCTACACATTTGCATACGTGTGTTTGTGGGGGGTGCGTGTGTGTATCTGTATATATATATCTTATAGCTATATCTATATTTATCTATATATGTATACCTACATATATATACATATATATATTTATGTGCATATATATACTAATGTATGTATGTATGTATGTATGTACATACAGACACATGCACATATTCACACAAATATATTCCAAGTTGCGTCAAAAGTTAATTTCATATTTTCACTGATGACATTTGGCAACTTCTATCTCCATGTCATATCATTAATTTGAAACAACTTTATATACATTATTTACATTCAACAGAAATTTGTCCTCATCTTGTTTGTTGTTAACACAACGTTTCGGCTGATATACCCTCCAGCCTTCATCAGGTGTCTTGGTGAAATTTCGAACCTGGGTTCTCATTCCTAAGGTATTTTTCGATGTTGTTGTTGTTGTTGTTGTTGTTGTTGTTATTATTATTATTCAGGTCACTGCCTTGAATCGAACTCGGAATTTTGGGGTTAGTAGCTCGCGCTCTTAACCACTACGTCAAATGCCAAAGCTAATACCACCTGGCTTGAATATAATGAGCTGGGAATTAAGCTTTTGGCCCAAGCACTCGTATATTATCGGCAGAACTTGATCCTTCACAAAGCACCATCATTCGACACCTCTCAAAGTTCGGCCTTGCGAACGGAGACTGTCGTGAAGTTCCTCATAAACTGATCAATGACCAAACTCAGTGAGGTGTGGACATTTGCAAACAACTGGATCTATTTTCGTGATCTTAATAAGAGAAATCAATTCCGGTTAGATTTCGGACAGAACCTTATCCAAACAAGAGCGGCATGAACAGAATATCATGCTGTGTCTTTTGTGAAATTTCAAGGGTGTGTTGCACTTTGAGATTGTCCCAAATGGTCATGTTGCGAACGCTAACTTTTATGGTCAACAATTGCAGTTAGTATATGATGCATTGAAACTACGCTACTCGGCAATGGTCACTTGAAGACATGCACTTCTACAGCATTCCAATGGCCTAGCACGTGCTGCCAATGTGACCAGACCTCGCACCTTCAGAATACCTTCTTTTCCAAGCCATAGACAGATACTGTTTCCTGCATGGACAGTGATTCAATAATGTGGATTAGGTTGAGAAAGGGGACCGATAGATTTTTGCCTACGCACCAACCAAACGGTATGGGCGTGGAATTGAACTTCTAACGTAATAATGACAACAGATAATAGAATGCGATTTGATGGATAAATACTTTTCCTATGTAATTTGTTTGAACTATTAATTAAAGCTTGAAATACGAAAACACTTTTGACTCAGCTAGGTAGATACCGTGGAGGCGCATGACCTAGTGGTCAGGGTGTCAGCACCATGATCGTAAGATTGTGGTTTCGATTCTTGGACCGGGCGACGCGTTGTGTTCTTGAGCAAAACACTTTATTTCACGTTGCTCCAGTCCACTCAGCTGACAAAAATGAGTAACGCTGTGATGGACTAGCGTCCCGTCCAGCTGGGGAACACATACGCCATTGAAACCGGGAAACCGGGCCCATGAGCCTGGCTAGGCTTTAAAAAAGGGTGCATTTATTATTTTTTGGGTGGATACCGAGGTTAGAATTGTATGCTTATTAAGATGTATATTTTACAATACATTGCATATCGATATGTATATGTATGTATGTATGTATGTATGTATGTATGTATGTATGTATGGATGTATTTATGTGTGCGTGTGCGTTTATGCGTTTGTGCGCGCGTGTGTGTGTGTGTTTGTTAGGATATATCTATGTGTGTGCATTTGTATATACCCTTCACCACCACTTGACCTCCGGTGTTGTTTAGTTTACGTCCTCGTAACATCGCGATTCCGCAACAGAGTGTGATATAGTAAGTACCAGACTTACAAATAGGTACCGGCGTCGATTTATTCGACTAAGCCCTACAAGACATTGCTCCAACTTGGCCGCAGTCTAATGACTGAAACAAATAAAAGACAGAAGATCAAATATATGAGAAGTATTTGCAACTTGAGGGACATTTGATTCCTATGTCTAGCAAGTCAAGTTACCACGTAGAGGTAAATACAAACCCATCCGGCACAGAGAAATAGAGGCCATTATAGTAGTGAATGATCATACAGAATAATATTAAACTAGTACTAAGAAACAAAGCTATAGATGATAGAATTATAATTTTATTAGCTTTGTTTATCTTACCATAATATACTTTGTAAAGAGAGCAAAGTTGGTTAAATGTTTATATATAATAACTGCGTTCATTTAATTGAAATTATTA
>NC_142938.1:19578888-19596388 GCF_046866305.1 Octopus bimaculoides | reverse complement strand
CACGTGTTGTACGGTTGATTATATCAAATAAACTTTTTAGAGTTTCCTCGCATAGGTTATGTGATAGTAACCAGCTGTAATACTTACAAGCCTAGCTGAAGGTGGTTCCATCTCCATCACTTATACCAACTCAAAGTCCGTCATCACCATCACTACCATACTACTATTACTACTACTACTTCAAGCAACACCACGACCAACACCTCCGCCACCGCTACAACAAAAAATCAGCATCACCGCTAGCACTATCGCCACCACCACCACTACCTTCATTACACCTACCGTCATGTCCACTACTACCGCTACCACTATCACTACCACTTCCTCCATCATTCCCTTCACCAAGCATTACAATCATCATCATTGCCAACAGTATCACCACCACAACCACAACCACGACAACCATCACCACCACCAACACACCATCACTACCATCACCACTACTACCATCTCTATCAACATCACCACCATCATCCCCAATTCCAATATCACCGCTACCACTGTCATAGACCCCATCACTCACCATTACCATCAACACCACTATCACCACCACCATCACTACTACCACCACCACCACCACAAACATCACTACAACTATCACCGCCACCATCGCCATACCACCACCGTCATTACTACCACCACCACCACCACCACCACCACCACCACAACCACCACCACCACAACCATCACCACAACCATCACCACCACCATCAATATTACCACAACCAGAACAACCATCCCCACCACTACCACTACCACCACCACCATCACCACCACCACAACCACCACCACCACAACCATCACCACAACCACCACCACAACCATTACCACCACCACCACCATTACCATCAGTACTGTCATCATCACCACCACCACCACCACCACTACCATTCTGACTACCACCACCATCAAGGGACTGCATCATCTATCTCAGTAGACATCCTGAGATAAAGTTGTGAAAATCTGAGGGACCGATCATTAATTCATTATTATGAATTGCAGCATGGATTGTTTATGACAGATAGAATTTGGCGGTGGCGTGGCTGTGGAGAGATGGAATAGTGGCGGTGATGCTGGTGGTGGTGGTCGTGGTGATAGTGTTGTTGTTGTCGTTGGTGTTGGTGGTGGTGGTGGTGGTGGTGGTGTTGATGGTGGTACGGAGCTTTGGTTTTAATAATGTCTTGATATTGTTGCGATGACGAAGGCATTATTATAATTATTATTTTATCATAATTATTATTATTATTATTATTATTATTATTATTATTATTATTATTATTATTATTATTAGTAGTAGTAGTAGTAGTAGTAGTAGTAGTAGTAGTAGTAGTAGTAGTAGTAGTGTTTGTGGAGGTAATTGTGGAGGTGGTGATGGTTTTGGTAGTGTAGTTGATGTGATTGTGGAGCAGTGTCTTGTAGTAAATGCTGCTACGGTTGTAGTTAGTGTATTTCTATGTTACCTTATGCTACAAGCATTTGTTCAGCGACAGTGTAACTATTTTTCTAGTACCTTGTTAACGGTTGTTTGTTTTGTTTAACCCCGAGCAAGTCTTGATTGAACAAACTCTGATGAAAGTCATCGACCTCGAAAGAAAAAATGTTAAAGTCAATCTTAGCAGAATTTGAACTCAGAATGTAAAGACGGACGAAGTACCGCTAAGCATTTTGTCCAGCGTGCTAATGACTGTGTCAGCTCGACACCTTATGTCACCTGAATATTGATTATAAACCCCTTGTAGATTTTTATAGTTGTTTTTCATCTATTTATGTTCATTTGATCGCATTTTATTTTTAATAAATATTTATTATCTGTAAATTTTCTTTTGTTACCTTCCACATGCCGTGTTCGTTTTACATCTGTATTTCCTTTTCAAAGAAAAATTACATTAGCATAAAAGTACCTTAAATGGTACCTAACTGATCAACACGTGGTGTATGAATAGGCATACTTATAAGCATGTGTGCGGGTGTATATTAGCATGTGTGGATTTGTGTGCTTCTCTGACTGTACGTTTGTGTTTGAGTATACATGTGTGTGTATGCATATGTGTGTGTATGCATATGTGTGTGTATGCATATGTGTGTGTATGCGTGCGTGTGTATGCTTACATAACGAGTAGTAAAAAATGGTTTCTACTACTGACCATTTCGCATGCACGCATCTACACACATAAAATATACACACAATTGCGTGAGCAATGATGAAATTTCTAAATAGCCTCTCTCTCTCTCTCTCTCTACTCTTTACTCTTTTACTTGTCTCAGTCATTTGACTGTGGCCATGCTGGAGCACCGCCTTTAGTCGAGCCAATCGAGCCCGGGACTTATTCTTTGGAAGCCTAGTACTTATTCTATCGGTCTCTTTTTGCCGAACCGCTAGGTTACGGGGACGTAAACACACCAGCATCGGTTGTCAAGCGATGTTGGGGGGGACAAATACAAACGCACAAACATATACACATACATACATATATATATACATATATACAACGGGCTTCTTTCAGTTTCCGTCTACCAAATCCACTCACAAGGCTTTGGTCGGCCCGAGGCTATAGTAGAAGACACTTGCTCAAGGTGCCACGCAGTGGGACTGAACCCGGAACAAGCTACTTACCACACAGCCACTCCTACTGCCAGAAGAAAAAAATCATGAGGTGGTCTTAACTAGAGCCTTCTTTGATCAAAAGTCTGCAGAATTTGAATTGGTATGAGGCTACACAAAAGCCTTACACAAAAGTCTTACATAAAAGCAATGATAACGTTTACTCGATCTGCTTCAAATAACAGCCGAAGAATCTATCACATCCTTCCTTCCATGAGCTGTTATGCTTAAGAATTT
Organism: Octopus bimaculoides; assembly: GCF_046866305.1. Taxonomy (NCBI): domain Eukaryota; kingdom Metazoa; phylum Mollusca; class Cephalopoda; order Octopoda; family Octopodidae; genus Octopus; species Octopus bimaculoides. The sequence continues at coordinate 19,593,549 of NC_142938.1, read as the reverse complement.
CTGGTGACGGCTTCCACGAGTCCCTATACGCTTTTCACATATCCTCTTGAGTGACAACAAAAATGGGTTTTCCGTTCACTTCAGTTGTTATTTTACAAGGCACCATCTTGTCGTCTATAGCCAACACTTAAAGAGTGACAGAAATAGAATGAGAAATAGAATGAGAAATAGAATGAGAAATAGAGTAGTAGTAGTAGTAGTAGTAGTAGTAGTAGTAGTAGTAGTAGTAGTAGTAGTAGTAGTAGTAGTAGTCATAGATCATATCATAGATCATGTCATAGATCATGTCATAGATCACCTTAATAAAAGTAAATTTGGGGCTCAGTACCATGAGTTTAGTAGAGGATGTGTGTGTGTGTGTGTGAATGTCCACAAAAGTAAATGTCTATTATTTAATGTAAATACATGTATCGTTGTTTATATATGCGTGTGTGTCTGAGTGTGTGTGTGTGTGTGTGCATGTGTGCATGAGTGTGTATGTGATATGTACATATGTATGTGTGTATGAATGTATGTGTGTGTGTGTGTGCGTACATGTACTTCGTGTGCTTATGTTGTTTCCTGTCTTTCTTGTATAGTAAAGTAAAAGTATTATATATATGTGTGTGCGTGCGTGTGTGTGTGCGTGCGTGTGTGTGTGTGTGCGTGCGTGTGTGTGTGTGTGCGTGTGTGTGTGTACATATACCTGGCTATATTTTACATTGTTAAAAGGATTCACGCATGCACAAACATGCACACACATATACACTCTAATCACACAATTCACTATTATATATTTTTAAAATCTTTTCGACACCATCATCATCATCATCTACAACAATAACAACACCAATGATCACCAGCATCTAATGAAACATCGGCTGATATATTTACTACTTGGTGCAATAATACATGAAACAACAACAACACCACCACCACCACCACCACCACCACCACCACTATCAAGAAAAATAACTACAGCCCCCATCACATCCCAACCACCATCACTAAAATATAGTACAATCGCTTGAACGATCGTTCAAATCTTACAATCATGGTTCAGTGAACACATTAGTATTAGCGCGGATCATCTCAATGAATGGATCAAGAGAGAGGGGGAGCATGAGAGAGAGGGAGAGAAAGAAAGAAAGGAACAAATCAATTACGTGATACACTTTATATAGGATTTCTTTGACACGGCTATTTACCGAGAGCAATACCAGTCTCCTTAACTACTCACTTAACATAGAAACACTCATCAAAACAAATTAACATACAACAAATACAAAATATAAATATATTGGTTTCATATGTTGGTGCGAGGTCAGCAATTTTGAGGGAGGAGTTAAGTCGATTACATCGACCCCAGTGTTCCACTGGTACTTCTTCTATCGATCCCGAGAGGATGAAAGGCAAAGTCAACCTCGGCTGTATTTGAGCTCAGAGCGTAAACCCGGACGAAATGCTGCTAAGCGTCTTGTCCCGCGGACTGACGACTCTGCCAGCTCGCAGCCTTGGTGGGCTTGAATAATCCTTTCTACTATAGGCACAAGGCCTGGAATTTGGGGGGTAAGCGTGATAGTTGATTATCATCGACCCCAGTACTTGATTTGGTAGTTAATTTATCAACCCTGAAAGGACGAAAGGCAAAGTCGACCTCGGTGGAATTTGAACTCAGAACCTAGCGGCAGACGAAATACCGCTAATCATTTCGCCCGGCGTGTTAACGATTCTGCCAACTCGCCGCCTTGATGGATTTGATTAATACAGCTGTAGTTGTTTAGTCTCAGATCAGCCCTGTTTACTGAAACAGCAAGTCAATGGTCAAAGGGCTAACCAGCTCTTCTGTTTTCAGTTTTCTGGGGGGTTGGGGGGTCCTCTCGAAATTCGTTAATCAATGTATCTCTTTTTTAACTGCCTGATGGGATTTAAGGGTCCCATTAATTGCCTGGTGGGATTTAAGGAGCCCAATTTTAGACATTCGTTGATCAATTTATCGTTATTTTAAATACTTGATAGGATTTAAGGAAGATCCGCCGGCTATTTCTCGCGCATCGAACGATTACATAGAAGCCTCCCCGTTGTTCAAATGGCTATAGATGCTATTGCTTAGTCGCACGTCAGCCCTGATCAAAATATAACAGTTCCAGATCAAATTATTAGCTCTTCATCAAATCAAAGATTGTGTGGAAATACAATGGCGAAGGATCTTTTGTTTAGTGTCCAAGTGGGAAGAAAAAAAATCACTTTTGGGCGACCAACCTTAATTAACGGACAGGACAGGCCAGAAGTAATATCACGCTCATTTATACCTGGGCTCGAGAGCTGCAACAACACCACCAACGCCAACACCACCACCACCACCAGCTCGCATTCCTTCAGCAACATCTCTCGTTAAATAACTACAATAACAACAATATAGAAATAAATACATAAAAAAAAACAAAAGAGCACTCGCAAGGAGAGCAGTCATTTTTGCCCCGTACGTTTGCGTTATCGATTAACTGTGTTAATAACCACTTCTTTATCTCACAAAATACTGAAGTGTCAGCATCCAGCGATGATTTGCTGAATCAATAGCAATTGATCGATAATAAATCAATGTTATTATTACAGGAAGAGCTTACTGGTAACGTACCACTTCTACTCATGCTGTACCGATTCCTTTTTGCCACCATTTTTCCCAAAACGTTCTCCTTTGACGAAGAGAGATGTTGATGAACGTTTCGTGTCTTCTATTCAGAGCAGACAAGACTCAAGAACCCCCAAATCTCTCCCCATCTCTCTCTCCTCTCTCTCCGCTCCCCTCTCACTCTCTCTCTCTCTCTCCCTCGCTATGTTATTCTCTCTTTCTCTCGAAAGATATTGTTAGAAATGTCACAAACTTCTCGTCACAGTACTTAACTTAAATTTTACATTTATATATATGCATATACACACACGCACATATATATGTGTGTGTGTATGTGTGTGTGTGTGTGTGTGTGTGTGCATCAACATGGCCGCAGATCTGAGCTGAAACTGTAGAATATATATACACACACACACACACACATATATATATATATATATATATATATATATATATATATATATATATATACATATATATTCATATAAAAAATAGTGCACATATATACACAAAGAGGCAACCAATTAACAGGTTGCCTAACATACTAGAAAGAACAGTCGAAAAGTCCAAACCACAGTTAAGAGCAATTTCGAAGGGAATGAAAAGTAAAAAATTTTACCATGTTTTACAGCCGGATCTCACATTTCGAACTTTAATTAAAAAATACCCTATATAAATGACAGAAATATATATACATATATATATATAAATATATAATTCTTCGAAACGCTTAGTTTAGAATAGGGGCAGCTGATGAAGGAAATATTCTATGTGGCCTGTTTGTTTTCTGTGCTCTGTTTATGTTCTGTTTTTATTTTGTCCACTTTTTTTTTTTGTGACGTCCTGTACCCAGATATGCATCTATAAATACATGTAGACATAAGTGTGTACATACATGTACGTATATATGCATATACTCACATATTATTTGTATTATATATATATATATATATATATATAACGTGAAGTATATTTGTCACTTAAATGCGGCTAACCACTAAGGGTGAATGATACTGTAGCTTGTAGCCCCAGAACATCGACGTTCAGAGATTTATTATATATATATATATATATATATATATATATATATATATATATATATATATATGGGAGAATATACAAATAATAACAACAGACGAGGACATGTGGTGTAAATAACAAAAGTATATATTAGTATGACGCTCGGGAATACGGAAAGTCTTTGACGTTTCGAGCTACGCCGCATACATATATAGATATATATATCCGCATACATATATAGATAGCATTATATGCATGTGTATAAATGTTGTTGCATGGTTTTGCCTAAAAGTGCATCTGTGCATGAAACTTAGCAGCTCTAATGAATTATATTTACGTTTATATTTAATCTTTAGATTAGACAAAAAGAAAAAAAACAAAAACTCTTCAATAAGCATACTTTAAACATAACATTACAGTAATACGTTTACTTCAGATTATTATACACCAACAATGAGCATTACAAAGGCACAGTGAATGTGATTTAGAAGGAATACGTAATATTTTTTGAAGGGCAAAGCCGAGAAATTAATCTCGTGCTTCGTATCATCATTAACAGCACTTTCATGATCCCGTCATTATTGTCGTACTCGTCACCATCATCATCGTCATCGTCATCATCATCGTCGTCGTCATCATCATTATTATCTTAATTTATGTTCATCATTAGCAAGATTATCTTTAATTATCTTCCTTTATCTTCATCACACAATCAGAAGTAGATCCTTAAGTTAAGACTCAAATTATTTTGTAATCGTTTCAAAACATATTAAAGTATCTCAAAACGGGATACAGAGAGATTCTCTCTCTCTCCTTCCCTCCCTCCCACCCTCTCTCCCTCCTCTCCCTCTTCTCCCCCCTCTCTCTCTCTCTCTCTCTTAAAGACCTCTCAGTTCGTTTCTGTCACTAAGTAAATTAAACGGAGATTTGGAGAATGTCACAGGCAAAAGAAGATTAAAAATAATATGATAACGAAAATAATACTAACAATAACAATAATAATAATCCTTTCTACTATAGGCACAAGGCCCGAAATTTTTGGTGGAGGGGGGGGGGGCTAGTTGATTACATTGACCCTACTGCAAAACTGGTACTTATTTCATCAATCCCAAAAAGAAATAAAAGGCAAAGTCGACCTCGGCGGAATTTGAACGCAGATCGTAGACAGACGAAATGCAACACAAGGATAATAATAATCCTTTCTATTATAGGCACAAGGCCTGAAAATTTGGCGGGAGGGGGCTAGCCAATTACATCGACCCCAAAAAGATGCAAGGCAAAGTTGACCTCGGCGAAATTTGAAAGTCGGCACTTAAAGACGGGCGAAATGCCGCTATACATTTTTCGCAGCGTGCTAACCATTTTGGCAAGCTCGTTATCTGAATAATAATAATAATAATAATAATAATAATAATAATAATAATAATATTAATAATAATAATAATCCTTTCTACTATAGGCACACTGATATTTTGGAGGAGGGGGCTCTTGGATTACATTGACCCTGCTGCTCAATTGGTACTTATTTCATTGACCCCCCCGAAAAGATCAAAAGCAAAGTCAGCCTCGGCGGAATTCGAACTCGGAACATACAGAGAGTTAAGGAATGCCGTTAAGAATTTTGTCCCAACACGCTACCGACTCTGATACAAGGCCAACAGTTTCATAGGAGAGATGTCGATTTACGTCGACCTAGTACATATTCCACTGATATTTATATTATCGATGTAGCGGGGATGAAACGCAAGGTCTACCTCAGCAGAATTTGAATTTGGAACGTAAAGAACCGGAAGAAAATCCGCTAGGCAATTTTGTTCCGCGTGCTAACGATTCTGCCTATTCGCTGACTTAATACTTCTTTCTGAATTTGACACAAGACCAGCAATATTGAGGGAAGAAGTTAATCGATAGCATCGACCATAGTACTTGATTGGTACTTTATTTTATTGGTACTTTATTTTATCGACACCCCCACCTCCAATTGATGAAAAGGCAAAGTTGGCCTCGGTGTGATTTGAACTCAGGAATTAAAAGACCAGAACAAATGCCACTAAGCATTTACTGTTTGTTAAGAAAATATTCGGTCGATGGGTTGCGGGATCAATTCTCAACCTCGAAACCGATAGATGATCAATTAGCTATTGAATTTCACATTTGATCAAAACGTTCTCGTACTACATTATCTAATATACCCTTCCTATATATAGGGCTCCCATCGCGTAAGGCTCACTGTGTATCTACATATGTATGTGTAAACCTGTACAATATATTTTGAGAAAGACTAGCAGTTGCCCATACAAGCGTGTCTCCCTTCTTCACCCTAACGATGTTTATCTAAAGGAAAGGCCGTTTTGCTTAGACTTATATAACTTGGCATCATTGTCTTCACAGGTTTGCCTGTATGAGAGGGTGCTGGAGAGTTCCTGGCTTTAAGGGTATCGCGAAAGGCCTAGTTAGAGGTCCAACCTTCTGAGTTTTTTTACAGGGCTCAGAAAAACTGAAGGACCGCTCCCATAACTGTGAATCTGAGAGAAACATATGATGAATAAAATCATTAACTGATCCTCCTGTATTTTCTTTTGCCTAAAGCCAGGAACTTTTCAGCACACACTTGTATATAATATATATATATATATATGAGAGAGAGTGTTGAAAGTTTCCTGGCTTTAAGGGTGTCACGAAAGGCCTAGCTGGAGGTCCAAACTTCTGAGTTCTTTTACAGGGCTCAAAAAAAAACTGAAGAATGTATTGAATAGAATCATAATTAACTGATCCTCCAGTATTCTCTTTTACCCGAAGACAGGAACTTTATGGCACACCCTCGTAAGAGTACAAAGATCCGAAACATGTTCCGCGAAATTTTTTTCCCACGAGAGTTCTGGACCCCAGTAATGAACTCATTTGCATACCGCCAATTAAAGCTCACCTTGGCCTTGTTGTCAAGTTAACAAACACACTCTACCAAGTAAGCTCAAGACGAAGAACGGTGTTGCAAGTCGACCGATCACCAAGCTATGCCTGATTTTAGAAGGGGACAAGTAATTAGACAGATTTGCATCTATACCTATTATCGGATTTTGCTAGGGCTCCAGATGGTAAAAACGTGGATGGAAAAAATGTGGGTAGAGGGTGATGTGCTAGTAACCCTCTCTCCTGACTGTTTTACAAAGTAAATATCACAAATAACTACGTAGAGATAACCATGTTTGAAACAAGAAGAACAAGTATTATTAAAAGCGAAAAGAAGCATGGTCATTCCTTACCTAAGTGACCTTATCTTATCGGCCATCACTTGTTATGTGCTCATAAATCAGTTTGATAGTTGAGCTCTGATTGGCCGTCTGCAAATGAGTTCATAACTGGGAGGCCGGAACTCTCGTGGGGAGAAAAATTCCGCTGCCCTCCCACCACCGATAGTTCGACCAAATCATTTTGCTTGCTCGGTACTTGAAAGCATGAAAGATGAAGCTGAATTCTGCGGGATTTGGATTCAGAACGCAAAGAACTGAAGAAAATATCGGAGGCACCTCGACAGCCGGTCTCCTACTTGGACTGAGACGTTTTTTTTTTTTTTTCTTTTTATCTACCCCCGAAAGGGTAAAAGCAAAACTAACTTCAGCGAGATTTGAACGCAAAGCAAAAAGATTCAAAACAAATAGAAAGGGAAAGAGTGGGGTAGATTCTATCCAACGCTCTAATGAGTGTATTTCAGAGAGTTACCTGATGAATTTTAGTGAAAATTGACCGTTCTTTCCAGCAAGCAAAGCGACCGCGTTCGACTTGCTGCGGGTGATTGGCGAATTAAGGATAAGGTAGATAGATACAGTTTGAGCCTACTTCGTTTCTGCTTAATCCATTTGTGAAAATTGTGTTAATCCGGTGTGTGCAATAGTGAATTATCATTATTATTATTGTTGTTGTTGTTGCCGTCGTCGTCGCTGTGATTAAGAAACAATTACTACTAAAAACGTCACCAACATCACTAGTAGTAGTAGTAGTAGTAGTAGTAGTAGTAGTAGTAGTCGTAGTAGTAGTCGTAGTAGTAGTCGTAGTAGTAGTCGTAGTAGTTTTTAGTAGTTTATCTGGTTTAAGACAACAAACTGATGTGAAAATGCTTATGTTTCGCTTCGGTGAACATATTGTAAATATCTGAGTTTGAATCAATTTGACGTAAAACGGGATAGAGTGAGAGGAGAAGGATGAGTAAGAGACAGAGTGATACAGATGCATACACATACATACATACATACATACACACACATACATACATACATACATACATATATATATAAGGGAAATATTTTCCTTATGCATATCAACTCGTGTGTTACTTTTCAACCTTATATATATATATATATATATATATATATATATAGTTCAAAAACACAATAACAAAAAAACAAAAAAACAACAAAGTGAGGACGTGATATGGATAGTATTATTGGACGCTCAGGAAAGGAAAGAGAGAGTGTATGACGTTTCGGGCGTAGCCCTTCGTCGGAAAGATGGAAAGTTCGGAGAATGGAAGAACGGAGAAAGAGGAAAATGGTACCGATGCCCACGAGGTTACATGATGAAAAGGATATATATATATATATATATATATATATATATACATGTGTGTGTATACATATGTGTATATCTATCTATCTATCTATCTATATATATATATATATATATATATATATATATATATATATATATATATATATATATATATGTATGTATATACGTTTGTGTGCCTGTGCGTATACGTATAGATATACATTTGACTGCGTTTTACGTTGAATAATTGTATTGCAAGTAATGTAATTAATGTTTAATATACCCCCATATATGATAAACACCATTGTATTATGATTTACATATACATATACATACATATATATATATATATATATATATATATATATATATATATATATATATATATGGGAGAATGTACGAAAAAAAAACAACAGACGAGGACAGGTGGTGTAAATAACAAAAAAATATATATATGTATGTATGCATGTGTATATAATTATATAGGTGTATATATGGATATATATATATTTATGTATATATTAATATATACACATAAATATATTATATATACAAACACACACACATAAATGAATATATATATATATATATATATATATATATATATATATATATATATACATATATATATATATACAGAGGGAAAGAGAGAGAGAAAGGAGAAAAAAAGAAGAGAGAGGGTGAGAATAAGAGAAGGGGGAAGAGGAGCGGAAGCGGAATGTAAGAAATAAAGGCAAGTTGGAATCGATAGAGAGAAAGGAGTGTGTGAGAGAGAGAGAGAGAGAGAGAGAGAGAGAGAGAGAGAGATAGAGAGAGAAAGAAAGGAAGGAAGAAAGAAAGAAAGGAAAACGAAAGAAAGAGATGAAGATGCTGACGTTGAGAGAAAATTAACTGTTATCGACTTCTGTGATAGCATTCAGATTGTGTGTGTGTGTGAGGGGGGAGGGGCGTGGCCGGATGTACAGTATGCGTAGTTAAGGATGAGGATAAGGGTGGTGGTGATGGTGGTGGTGGTGGTGGTGTTAATCACCTGTACATCAATCAACCGTATCGTCGTCGTCTCTCCCTCTCTCTCTCTCTCGTCGTTATTGTCATCGTCAGCAAGTTCCTAACAACCACCTTCACCACCAACGCCATAATCACCACCACCACCACCACCACCACCACCACCATCACCATCACCATCATTGTCATAGTCATCATCATTATCATCATCGTCATCACCATCACCATCATCATCATCATCATCATGATGGTCATCTTCATCATCATCATCATCATCACCATCACCATCATCATCATCATCATCATGATGGTCATCTTCATCATCATCATCATCATCACCATCACCATCATCATCATCATCATCATGATGGTCATCTTCATCATGATGGTCATCTTCATCATCATCATCATCATCATCATCATGGTCATCTTCATCATCATCATCATCATCATCATCATCATCATCACCATCATCATCACCATCACCATCATCATCATCATCATTATGATGGTCATCTTCATCATCATCATCATCATCACCATCACCATCATCATCATCATCATCATCATCACCATCACCATCATCATCATCATCATCATCATGGTCATCTTCATCATGATGGTCATCTTCATCATCACCATCATCATCATCATCATCATGATGGTCATCTTCATCATGATGGTCATCTTCATCATCATCATCATCATCATCATCATGGTCATCTTCATCATCATCATCATCATCACCATCATCATCATCATCATCATCACCATCATCATCACCACCATCATCATCATCATCATTATCATGATGGTCATCTTCATCATCATCATCATCATCATGGTCATCTTCATCATCATCATCATCATCATGGTCATCTTCACCATCACCATCATCATCACCACCATCATCATCATCATCATTATCATGATGGTCTTCACCACCATCATAATCGTCGTCGTTGTCGTCATCGTGATCAACGTGAAAGATTGACAAAATAAAAGGTCGTACAGTCACAAGAGACAGTACAATACAGTACAGTACAGTTATTCAATACGCCATCGAAGCCGTGCAGCTAAGTGGGGTTAATTTCTACCGTTACAATAGCCGTGCTTCAGAGGGCTAGCTGTGTCTGTTATATTAGATACTGTGACCAAATCAGGCTAGCGGTTCGACAAAAGAGACCGATAGAATAAGTACAAGGCTTACAAAGAATAAGTCTTGGGGTCGATTTGCTCGACTAAAGGCGGTGCTCCAGCATGGCCCCAGTCAAATAACTGAAACAAGCAAAAGAGTAAAAGAGTAAAGAGTATTTTATCACAGGGCACAAAACGCATTTAAAATGGGCCAAGAGTACAAATACAAGTATATGAACAGAAAGAAGAAAAAAACATCGTACGGTTATATGGTCACTGAGGATGACGAAGAAAACCGACTAAAACATAGCGGGGATGGGTCAAATCAGGGTCAGGTTTAGACTCACAGATGCCCTAAACATTTAAAAGGTTTTGGTGCCCCAATATATATGTAATTCAAAATATTGTTGTTGGCACTCCGTCGCTTACGGCGTCGAGGGTTCCAGTTGATCTGATCAACGGAACAGCTTGCTCCTGAAATTAACGTGCAAGTGGCTGAGCACTCCACAGACATGTGTAACCTTAACGTAGTTCTCGGGGATATTCAGCGTGACACAGTGTGACAAGGCTGACCCTTCGAATTACAGGCACAACAGAAACAGGAAGTAAGAGTGAGAGAAAGTTGTGGTGAAAGAGTACAGCAGGGTTTGCCACCATCCCCTGCCGGAGCCTCGTGAAGCTTTAGGTGTTTTCGCTCAATAAACACTCACAACGCCCGGTCTGGGAATCGAAACCGCGATCCTATGACCGTGAGTCCACTGCCCTAACCACTGGGCCATTGCGCCTCCACAAATCAAAATATAAACAATAATCTTTTCTACTCAAGGCACAAGGTCCGAAATTTTGTGGTGAAGGGGCCCGTCGATTAGATCGACTCCAGTACGTAACTGGTTCTTAATTTATCGACCCCGAAAGGATGAAAGGAAAAGTCGACCTCGGCGGATTTTCACCTATCGCGGGGTTGGGGTTGGAATGTAATACCCGTGATAGTCGAGGGATTGCTTTAAAGCGTAAAATATCAACGCTCGCCGGGGACATGAACCAGTGACCTCTGTCACTCTAATCAGGAACCATATTTTTGGATCGACGAATCATAATAATATGAATTATGTGCACATTGTATTACTTTATATTTCACAACCACATCTACCGTTACACCTGAATTACTTACTAACAATAATGTACTTTTATGTAAATGAGTTGGGCGTAGGCAACATCTATGTCTTTTCCATTTATTAACACAATGTAACACAATTTTTGTCCTTGGTTAGCAACTGCCATTTCCTGTTTACTTACCCCTAGAAAGTATGAAAAGGGGATAGTATTTCTTTCAAATTTTGCTTTTGTTACATTTATCCAAACCCCAAATAATCCCTCTCAACATATGGCTATGATGCTCCCCCAACCACTTCTGTTCATGATCAGTCATGCACATATTGTCAGCCACTAAGGGACATGCTCAACTGGTTAAGGTCAAGCAACTGACAAGCAAATCTGTAGTATTGAGCAGAATATTTGCTATAATGATATTTCTGCTTCAGCAATTCAGAGTTGAATCAGTCTGAAATGTAATGGGAAATAGGTCAGCTTCGAAACATTGATGTCCAGGGCACAAAGGTAAACTTTGAAGGGAATAGTAGTCATTTGCTTTGATTTCTAGAAAGAAGTAAATAAGAAATAACACTTACCGACCAAAGATCAAAAACAATTGTAATTAGCTATCCACGACTTATTCCCGGTATCTTGGGAAAGAAAAGTATGCGGTTCCTTTTGAATTATCTTTATCTTTTAATCTTATTAGCTCTTTCAAGTTACTGGACTAAGATTATGCCAGATTACTGACTTGCAGGGTTTAGTCGAATAAATCAACCCCAGTGCTTGTTTTCTTTCCTTTTTCTAATTTGCTACTTATTCTATCGGCACTTTTGCCGAACCGCTAGGTTTCCTCTCGCTTCCTCACTCTTCCTCACTCTTTCTCCTTTACTCTCTCGTTGCTCACACGTGACCATCAGCCATCTTTCTTTTCCTAACTTGAGTTTCTTTCTTTACTTTCGATCAACTACAGAGATCAGACGCATTCTTTTCTGTCTCCTCTGAAAGCTTGTTCCTCCAGTGTTCGCCACCTCACCTCCTTATGGCTTAGCAGCCCCTACTGTTTGTTTTCACTGTTCTGTTTTTGTTCCCAACTTTGACCCTCCGCAAAATCCCAAATTTTATTTGATTTGCTTTGCGGGAGCAACTGTTTTGTCGAATGTACATCTTGTCGTGATTACTCGAAATGCGAAGTAGATAAAACAGCCGACAACTGATGAAGGATCGTTCGTTCCTTATGTTACTTGTCTTGTTTTCCATTTGTTTCTTTCGCTGTTCGCAAATAATTTCGTATTCCATGTTTTCCTATTTCATGTTGTTTACGTTCTATGACGTCTTGTACCCATATATGCATATGTATATACATATACATGTAAGTATGTACATATATATATGCATATATGCATATATATATTATTTATATCATATATATATATATCTTATATATATATATATATATATATATATACATATATATATATAAGCGTAATTTTGGCCCTAATTAGGAGAAATGTTGACATCCGCACCTTGCATGCAATAATAAAAATAGAAAATGCTTATTATATATATATATAGATAGATAGATAGATAGATAGATAGATAGATAGATAGATAGATACATACATACATACATACATACATACACATATAAGAGGTTTCCCCAGAGTTTCCGTCTAAATTCACCCACAAAGCAATTGTTGGCCCGGTGCGCATGACCAACATGCAACGCAATGGAATTGAACCCACATTCAGATTACTGCGAGGTGAACTTCGGGAACACCCCCATGCTTACTTCTTCCTTGTCATATATTCTCTCAATAACACTATATTCCTAAATCATTAAATAGACTTTATAATTACCAAGATGACAGAACAGTGAGAAAGATTAAAGATTATTTAATGGAAATTTATTAATTTTCACTTAATAGTGTTTGTTTGTGTTAGTGTCGTTGGTTGAATCTTGTATATGTGCGTCATTAACGTTCGTTTTTTTTTTTCTTTCTTTTACTTGTTTCGGTCTTTCGACTACGGCCATGCTGGATCAGCAAGCACCTTGACAGATTTTTAGCCAAATGAACCAACCTCAGTACGTTTTTGTATTTAAAGCTCGCTACAGATTCTAAGTTACGGGAATGTAAACACACCAACATCAAATGTCAAGAGGTGGTGGGACACACACAAACACATACAGACACAGATACACACACACACACACACACACACACACACACACACACACACACACACACACACACACATGTATACAACAGGCCTCCTTCAGTTTTGTCTACCGAATTCACTCCAAAGACTTTGGTCGGCCCGAGACTATAGCAGAAGACACTTTATCCAAGGTGCCACCCATTGGAACTGAACCCAGAACCATGTGCTAGGGAGCAAACTTCTTACTACACAGCCACTTTTGTTTTCTTTTGTTTTCTTGTTGCTTTAGTTTACCCGTTTCCTCATTTATTTGTTTCAGTCATGCTGGAGCACCAAGTTTAGTCGAACAAATCGACCCCCCCCCCCAGGACTTATTCTTTGTAAGCCTAGAACTTATTCCATCGGTCTCTTATGCCGAACAGCTAAGTTACGGGGACGTAAACACACCAGCATCGGTCGTCAAGCGATGGTGGGGAGGAGACAAACACATACATACAAACATATATACACACACACACACACACACACACACACACACACACACATATATATATATATATATATATATATATATATATATATATCGTGTGACCTGTGGTCAGCTTTCTTTTCACTCCAGCCGCTGTGAAGGCAAGACGAACTACTAGCGTTCTACCTCAGATTTGCGTTTGGCCGTACGGCTTTTGAATGTTGTTTTCACTGTCCATTTTTTCCTGTCTTGGTTTGTGTTTGCCACCTTGGAATCCTCTGTGTAGTTGGTTGATCCACTACTCAGGAAGAGACTATTCTAGAGTACGTCCTGTCTGGTCTTCGAAACGTCTAGATAGAATAGAGACAGCTGATGAAGGGATATTCCAAGGGGCTTTCCGTTTTCCTATGTGTTCGTTCCGTTGTCTGTAGTTTATTGTTCTAACGTCCTGTACCCTGATATGCATGTATATACACATGTAGATGTAAGTATGTACATATATGTGTGTATACATGTTTATATATTCTTTGTATTATTACATTATTGAACGCACACGTCCTATTTTACAAGTAAGTCTACTATTATTCTGACGTGACTATCTTTCTATCTATCTATCTATCTA
>NC_142938.1:19563888-19566388 GCF_046866305.1 Octopus bimaculoides | reverse complement strand
GTACAGCAGGGTTCGCCACCATCCCCTGCCGGAGCCTCGTGGAGCTTTAAGTGTTTTCGCTCAATAAACACTCACAACGCCCGGTCTGGGAATCGAAACCGCGATCCTATGACCGTGAGTCCGCTGCCCTAACCACTTGGCCATTGCGTCTCCACATGTGGAAAATATATGTATCAATAAAGAAGAGAAATATCCGACCAACTGTAAAGAAAGTCTTGACGAAGAAAGTTGTGATTAACTGTTTAATAAAACTTGGATGTGCAAATCTATGTTCTCCTGATTTTGATTATCTCTGCCTTCGCTAAGACGGCGGTATTGTTTCAGTCGTGTTTGTTTGTTTGTTTCTTTGTCCGTAGACAAGATATCTCAAGAACCGCTGCATGGATGCGGATGAAACTTTTAGAGATGTTTGGCCTTGTGACTGGCACGAACTGATTAGATTTTAGCATCGATCCAGTACCGGACAAGGATTCTGGATCATTTTTCCTGTTTGTTTGTTTTTATTTAGTTTTTGAGAGCGGTCGGGTACATTTTTTCGTATTCTCGTTTGTGAGAGCATTCGAGTTTATTTCAGATATTCTCATCTTAAAAAATCATCTCTGACTAATCATTGAGAGGACGTTGGTGTTGCCTTGGTGAAGGTTTGCGCTCTGTGAGTTCTCTTGTTAATTTTATTTTATTCTCTACGAACACTAATGCAGTCCTCATAAGGACATCATTTGGACTTACCAAGTGATGATTAACCGAGTATAGTAAATTTCACTAACTGGAGTTTATCTACATTCACTATGATGAGCTAGCATTGATAACTGATAAGAGCGAACCCGGTACCCGCTAGGATTTTATATCCCTATTAACCATTATTGGAAATTTACTTTTGGAAATGTGTGTGTGTGTGTGTGTGCGGTGGTAGTGGTGATGGTGGTGGTGGAGGTGGTGGTGGAGGTGGTGGTGGTGGTGACAATGATGACGACGATGACGATGAGCAGTTAGGCGATATCATCGACTGCATTGACAACAGCCCCATATCCAACAAAGGACAAAAACAACAAAACCAACATCACATTGAACAACAACAACAATATAATATGAGCACCAGTAGCAACAACAGAAACAACAACAACAACAACAACAACCACATTAACGTTACCAACGGCAACAATATGATAATACAAGGACTAAAACAAACATTGACCAAAAAAAAAATTATAAATAAAGAGCAAAACCACCAAAAACAGACCCTTCAGAAAAATAAAATACGGTACAAATTACATGCAATGATGCGTGTAAAACGTGAATCTAAGTGTGACATGTGGCCGAGTAAGGACCCCCACCACGCACGCGCATACACACGCACACACACACACACACACACACACACACACACACACACACACACACAACACAATACATACACACTCGATTATCAGTGTACCCCTCTGTGCAATGACAAATTTGGTTATTTAGTAGGGTGCATCTTATTCTCTCAGCCTCCTCACCCACGTGTACCATCTCACCAGCGCACCCAAGTACACAAGACACAGGAGAGACAATAGAATGTCTGTCTGTTTGTCACGGGTTTTGGACACAAGCGAGTTTGTTCGTAGTGATTATCGGTACGGCACGGTGCGGCGCGGTGCGGCGGGGTGCGGTGCCGAGTGGCTGTGGTGGTTCGGTAGGTAGGAAGGCGTATGAGGGTTATCTGCACTTTGATTTTGTTGGTTAAATAATATAATACTATGGGTGGGGGAAGGAATAGATAAGAGTGCATACACGCAGGCATATATATATATATGTGTGTGTGTGTGTGTGTGTGTGTGTGTTTTGTTGTCTCTGGGAAGAGTCATTCTCTTTTAGTGCCTTATTATTCAACACACGAACTCAGATAAAGATACTTGCAAACCAAATCCAAAAACGAAGCATATATATATATATATATATATATATATATATATATATATAGGATATACTTTTCGTAATGAGATAAAAAAAAAAGAAGGCTGAGTATAATATAGAACATTTATAAATCGAATGTTTCACTGTTGTTTCCGGGATATTTATTACATCACTTCATCGGAGACGGTGTGAGAGGATGATTAAGAAATAGTTAGTTTAGTTAAGATAGGAAATAGAGAGTGAATGTAGGGATATTGTATTTGTAAATATATTGTTTAGGCAGAATGGTATACATATAAGATTCCAGTACCTTGTGAGTAAAGTCCAATTGTTTTTAAGATTGGTCGTTGGCTTTATAAATCCATTATTAAGATTCCAATACCCTAGGAGTAAAGTCCAACAGTCTTTGAAATTGGTCATTCCTCATACAGAGTTTATACACAGTGTTATTGTATCAAGGGTTCTGTTTAAAGTTCGCAGTAAATGTCGAAGGCGGGATAGCTGTTAGAACAGCCTAGAAAATTGGGCAAATACCCCAAGAAGACGTAAATATGTTACCAGAAACAAAGCTGGTGGCTAGAGAGAATAGAACCTGTTTGTACCA
>NC_142938.1:19541388-19553888 GCF_046866305.1 Octopus bimaculoides | reverse complement strand
ATGCATATATATGTACATACACATACACGATGTAAATACATAAACAGAAATTTTGTATATACAAACACACATATATATGTATGTATGTATGTATGTATATATGTATGCATGCGTGTGTGTATGTGTGTGAGCATACGTGTGTGTAACTGTGTGAGTGTGCATGCGTTAATGTACGTATATTTCGAAGCAATTTCATTTTTATATATTTTAAGTTGCTTTTTAATATACCCTCTTAGAAATGTCTGTTTTCTTTTTCGTTTTATTCTATTTAATCATCACCTTGTTATTTTATTATCCTAGTTTATAAAGTGAAACTTTTGAATTGATTTCTATAAACTCTTACGTTATATATCGTATATACCCGATATATATATTGCGGTTAATAACGAGTGTTGAACCAGTTTTTACGTTGTCGAGTATTATGTGTATATATCCTATATATTTTCATTAAACAGAACGCGTCAAATACGTGTCTACGTTATCTATTTTATATAGCCTATACATTGTATAGGATACAGAGGACCGATGGCTGCAGATTAGTGCAATTTTCAGAGCGACAGACGATCTATCATACAGAACTTGTTCCGGCTCCTTACGCTCTATGTTCAAACCTCTTTGAGATTATTCTTTGTTTTTCATCCTTTCAGGGTTTATAAAATAAAGTATCAGCTGTGGTTATTCTTCGTTTTTCACCCTTGTATTGTTCAATATGCAGTTGGTCCACATTTGGCATCAATCACGTCTTTAATAAGTCGAAGAATTGACAGGTTCTGAACGGCTTGTAGGTGAATATTGAGCCATTCTTCAAGGCTGCTCAT
This sequence comes from Octopus bimaculoides, assembly GCF_046866305.1. Classification (NCBI taxonomy): domain Eukaryota; kingdom Metazoa; phylum Mollusca; class Cephalopoda; order Octopoda; family Octopodidae; genus Octopus; species Octopus bimaculoides. Next base: position 19,553,070 of record NC_142938.1, on the reverse strand, counting down.
TCTGCGACGATAGCTTAGGTGATCAGCTACTCACTTACTGCTCGAAAAGGCACCATAAATATTCGATTATATTGAGATTCTGTAGGGCGGCTAGCTGGAAGAATCGTTAGCACGCCGGGCGAAATGCCTAGCGGTATTACGTCTGCCGTTACGTTCTGAGTTCAAATTCCGCCGACGTCAACTTTGCCTTTCATCCTTTCGGGGTCGATTAAATAACTACCGGTTAAGCACTGGAGCCGATGTAATAGACTTAATCCCTTCGTCTGTCCTTGTTTATCTTCTCTATGTTTAGCCCCCAGTGGGCAACAAAAAAACAAATATATATATTGAGATTCTGTGATCTTAGGGTTGGGGTTGTGATCTAAGGGGTCTACTTCAGTCTTGTGCTTTTTGTACTAATTCTGCATAACGTTAGACATTTCAAACAGAGCATACTCATCCTGGAAGGTTGCGCTGCCATCTGAGAGCAATGTTTGTAGCATGAGAGGAACATCATCAGTCAATACACTCAGATAATTTTCGGCGTTAACTACCTAAAGGGCCAAGAGAATTCTGCAATTGGTTGCTCAAATCATCATAGAGTAAGCCCTGAGGTCGATTTCTTCCACTAAAAAACAAAAACAACATCTAAGATAGTGCTCCACCATGGCTGCAGTGAAATGACTGAAACAAGTAAAATAATAAACGAATTAGCGAATATATATCGAATGGCGATGGAGGTCCAGTAGAATAAAATAGGAATCAAATGGCTCCATGTAAAAAAAAAATGATTGAGAACCGCTAGTCTACGCCTTCAATTTTTGGGGAAGGGACAAGTTCCATTGTAAGTGAATCCATCTGCTCTATTTAACCTGTGTGGAGGCGCAATGGCCCAGTAGTTAGGGCAGCGGACTCGCGGTCGCAGGATCGCAGTTTCGATTCCCAGACCGGGTGTCGTGAATATTTATTGAGCGAAAACACCTAAAGCTCCACGAGGCTCTGGCAGGGGATGGCGGCGAACCTTGCTGTACTCTTTCACCACAACTTTCTCTGACTCTTTCTTCCTGTTTCTGTTGTGCCTGTATTTCAAAGGGGCCAGCCTTGTCACACTCAGTGTCACGCTGAATCGCCTTGAGAACTACATTAGTGGAGTACTCAGCCACTTGCGCGTTAATTTCACGAGCAGGCTGTTCCGTTGTTCGAATCAACTGAAACCCTCGTCGTCGCAACCGACGGAGTGCCACAATTTAACCTGATGAGTGGAAGTGCGTGGTTTAGTGGTTAGGGTGTTAGATTAATGATCGTAAAATTGTGATTTCGGTTCCTGGACCGGACTACATGTTGTGTTCTTGAGCAAAACACTTCATTTTACGTTGTGTCAATCCACTCAGCTGGCAAAAATGAGCAATCTTGCGGCGGACCGGCTTTGAGTCTGGGAAGCGAACTTATACGCCATGGAAACCGGGAAGTCGGTCCTAATGAGTCGGCATGACAAAAGGTGACTTTTCATTTTACTTTATTTAACCTGTATATTGATGGTGGTTGCTACACTTGTAGATTTGTTTCTGGACAGTTGGCAGGTGTGGCAGTTTTGTAAAAGTAAAATACCCGCAGGACGACAACCGGGGAATCCGCTGCTGTATCCACCCATGTAACTTACATGACAAGCACTAAGCTCACCAGGTGTCAAAGGAATTCGCCAGGTGTTATTCGTCTACTTCATTCTTTATCTTTTATCTTTTCCTTCCTTCAGTTATTGGACTGAAGCCATGCTGTACAACCGCCTCGAAGGGCTTTAGTTTGACAAATCGACCCACCCGGAACTTGTTATTTTTGTTACGCGTGGTATTTATTCTAGCGGGTTCTTTGTCGAAACGCTAAGTTGTGGAGACGTAAACAAACCAACACCAGTTGTCAAACGGTGGGTGAGTGAGGACTAACACAAAGACACACACATATATACATACACGCACATACATACATATATATATATATATATATATATATATATATATATATATATATATATACGACGGATTTCTTTCAGACATAGACATACAAACGTATTACGTACATACATACATACATACATACATACATACATATGTACATACATACATACATATATATATATATATATATATATATATATATATATATATATATATATATATATATATATACGACGGGTTTCTTTCAGTTTCCGTTTGCCAAATCCAATGGCAAGACATTCGTCGACCTGAGACTATAGTAGAAGACATTCGCAAATGATGCCGTCCAATAGGACTGAACCCAAAACCACAAGGCACGGATGCAAGCTACTTCCCCACACAGCCACACCTGCACCTACGGCAGAAATATACTTTTTAAAAGGCATAATGGTCACAACTGGAATGTTTTTGAGCATCAGCCTGGACCATCGAATATTACTATGGCAAACAACAACAACTATACCAACAACAATGTGATTTGAGAGGCTGGTTTGGCTGCTATTTCTAGAAAATTTTAACGACTACGAAGAAACTCACACGCCAATGTTGTTAATGGTGTTGATGTTGTTATTACTCTTGATGGCGGTGGTGGTGGTGGTGGTGGTGGTGGTGGTGGTGGTGGTGGTGGTGGTGGTTCGCCGTCGTCGTCGTCGTGGAGGAGGCAGTTGTGGTGGTGGTGGTGGTGGTGGTTGTGGTAGTGTTTGTAGTGGTGAATAGGGTGGTGTTTTTTTGTAGCTCCTTCGATGCGAGTGACTAATAAAAGAAAGATCTTAAATATATAAAGCTGTAAGTAGATGTGTATGCGTATGAGAGTCTCTGTGTGTGTGTGTGTGTGTGTGTGTGTGTGTGTGTGTGTGTGTGTGTGTGCGTGTGTGTGTAGATGTGAAGGAAAGAGAGGAAGGGAGGGAATGGGTAAGGGTTTTTGAATGGGGTGTGATATGAGAAGGAGGGCAAAAAGGTTAAGTAGTACTTCTTATACACTTCAACAACAAGGGACAGACTGCTGACGGTGGGGAGAAGGGCGGGGTTACTGAGTCTTCGCCACCAATACCCTCGCCGCCACCGTCATCACCACTATCACCACCACAAATTTGAAAGGATCAGACATACACAATTTCTTCTGTCAGCCTGTCTCTCTGCTTTCTTCAGTCTGTCTGTTTCTCTCTCTCTCTCTCTCTCTCTCTCTCTCTCTCTCTCTCTCTCTCTCTCTCTCTCTCTCTCACTCACTCACTTTCTCACACTTCTATACATGCACACAAAAACAAACATACACGCGCCAAAGCAAATTATCCATACACATATACACGCCTCCATACATACATACATACTTACATGCATACATACATACATACATACATGCATACATTGAGTATTGAGTGATGACTAAAAATGTGAAGATTTGACAATAACTTTGGCAATAACTCAAGTAAATTTTACTGTGAATTTGTTGTTATAGGTAGATTTTACTATAATATACAACTAATTTTAGAATTGCTCTATTCATTGTACTAACTAATTATGTGCTACTATTATTTTTATAACCTATTTTCAAAATTCTAATTATTAATTAATAATCAAAAATAATTAATTTTTTAAAATGCAAAAAATATTTTGAGTTGTCTTTTTTTTAATTTTTAATAGAAGTAACAAGTAATATCAAATAGAAGTAATGACTTGTTATGAAATTTTAGTTTTAATAAAAGCTAATATTTTCTAAATCTAAATATTTCATTTGAAATTTTATCCTTAGCTGCAATATTTTAAGTAAGAATTTTCTTGTTCTGTACTTTACCAAATGAAATAACTTGTCCTGAACTCTTCCAAGTGTAATAACTTGTCCTGTACTTTTCTAGTTTTATAATCTTAAGAATATTATTTCTCTTGCTCGCATTTTTCCATGTAATATTTATATACTTTCACTACAATGCGAGGTTGCAGCGAGAGAGGGCGAGAGAGGGCGAGAGAGGGCGAGAGAGAGTGTATATGTGAAATATAGATAGATGTCGCTTTACTAATTAGCAAGCTTTGATTGAAAGTAGGAATAAGAGATACAAGATACAGTGTACTTGTATCTAAAACAATCAAGCGACGTGATGCGCGGCTATTCTAATCGGAGAGAGCTTCAACTGCAAAGAGACGTCCAGTAAGCCGGCAAATACGGTATATTGTTATTAATAGTTTAGCCTTAAAAAGTGTGAAAAAATATATATTGCCACGAAAACAGCCATAAAAGATCGCGGGCGATATTTACGATTCCGCGAATACGTGATAGTTTCCGCGAACAATTATTAGTTCCGCGAATGACCGGGACCGCGAATGCCGAACGGCGAATAAGCAGGGGTATACTCCATATATACTTCGTTTTTATACCTCTCTTGCATGATACTTTATGTGATTCCGTGTGTCGAAACATTTTTTTTTTTATCTGGGGAGAGTCATACTGCTTTAATATCTAACACACACGGGATAGATTTCGACGCATTTATTTATTTATTTATTTGTGTCTTCCAAAAATTTTCGTTGCTTTCGCTAACTTGTCAATGAATAAAAGCAACAAAAATTTTTGGAAGCTACATAAAAAAAAATTTAATGAGTGGAAATTGAAGCCGTATGTTTACATATTAAGGCACTATAACTCTCCCTAAACACAATATATTTGTATATATATATATATATATACACATATACGCACACACACACACATATATACTGTTTTATTTTATTTTTTTATTTGTTTCAGTCATTTGACTGCGGCCATGCTGGAGCACCGCCTTTAGTCAAACAAATCAACTCCAGGATTTATTCTTTGTCAGCCTGGTACTTATTCTGTCGGTCTCTTTTACCGAACCGCTAAGTTACGGGGACGTAAACACACCGACATCGGTTGTCAAGCGATTGTGGGTGGTCAAACACAAACACACAAACATATATATATATATATATATATATATATATATATATATATATATATATATACATACACGACGGGCTTCTTTCAGTTTCCGTCTACCAAATCCATTTACATGGCTTTGGTCGGCCCAAGGCTATAGTAGAAGACACTTACCCAAGGTGCCACGCAGTGGGACTGAACCTGGAACCATGTGGTTGGGAAGCAAGCTTCTTACCACATAGCCACTCCTGCGCCTATATATATATATATATATACACACACACACAACAATAATTTTATATATATATATATATATATATATATATATATATATATATATGACAGCCATGACTTTGAGACTCAGTCTCAACTCATGGCTCACCACTTTAGCCTGCGTGGATATCCACCCACCACCATCCACACCGCCCTTGCCAGAGCACGTTCTGTGGACCGTGCATCTGCTCTCTCCCCCCGAACCCGCCCTGCCGTTTCCCGCCTCCCTTTTCCCCTTACCTACCATCCCACCACCCTACCCCTCCAACGCTCCATTCTCCGAGCTTTTCGGCGCCTCCAGTCCGACCCCTCCACCTCCCACATCTTCCCTAATCGACCCCTCCCCTCCTTCAAACGAGCCCACAACCTACGGGACCTCTTGGTCCACAGCTTCTTCCCCAACCCAACCTCCCAACCTGGCTCGTTCCCCTGCTCCCGCCCACGCTGCCGCACTTGCCCTTACCTCTCCAACACCACCCTCCTCACCAGCACCCATCACCGACCCTATCGCATCACCGACTCCTTCACCTGCACGTCTACCAACATCATATATTGCCTCTCCTGCTCTCTCTCTGCCAATCCCTGTACATCGGACATACGGGGCGCCGCCTGGCCGACCGATTCGCGGAACACCTCCGAGATATCAACGTCGGCAATGACACCCCGGTGTCATGCCACTTCCGTTCTGCCGGCCACTCCTTGCGGCAACACCTGTCTGTGTTTGGATTGTCCATGCACAGGGGCCATCCGGACTCCCGTTTGCGCCGTGAACAGGGATTAATCTTCTATCTTCGCTCCTTTGCGCCACATGGGCTCAACTCCCCTCTACTCTTCATCTAACCCCCTCCTCCTGTCTCTCTCCCCCACCCTCCCTCCTACCACCCATCTCTCCCCTCCCCCACCTCCTGCTCCGATTCCTACTTCTTTGTACGTCTCTTCACCTCTCTTCATACTTCTCTCCACTCCCACTTCTCTTCACCCATACTCTTTCTCTCCTCTCTCTTACTCTCTCTCACTCTCTTCTCTCGTACTCCCCCCTCTCTCACTCTTACTCTCTACACTCTTACTCTCTACCCCTCTCTCACTCTTACTCTCTACACTCTTACTCTCCTACTATCTACACTCTTACTCTCTCACCCTTACTCTCTTACTCTCTCACTCTCTTCCCCTCTCTCTCACTCTCTTTCTCTTCCTCCCTTTCTCCCCCATACCCCTCTTCCCTCTCTCTCACTCTCTTTCTCTTCCTCTCTTTCTCTTCCTCTCTTTCTCCCCCCATACCCACCTTCCCCTCTTTCTCTCCCCACATACCCACCTTCCCCCTCTCTTAATCCACCTTCCCTCTCTTATACCCACCCTCTCTCCTCTCTTCCTCTCCCCTCCCATACCCATCTTCCCCCTCTCTTACATCCACCTTCCCCTTCTCCCTCCTCGTCAACACCCTCTCATAACCTCATCCCACCACATCCCAACACACTCCTACTCTACCTTCCCACTCCACCCCATCCAATTCCTTACACCCACTACTCACCCCTACCCACAGACCCCTACCTCTACCCCACCCTAAGCCTAACCCACACTCCACCCATGCCTTCCCCACCTCCCAACACCCTCACATCACACCACACCAATACCCTCGCATCACACCACGCACACCACACCAATACCCTCGCATCACACCACGCACACACTACAACTGACCAACTACTAACTCCCTTTCTCCCTTTCTCCCTTCCCCATTTTCACACTACATACGTCAAGATCACCAGCATTCTACCTCCCACACACAGCCCCTCGTTCCCGATCACCGTTTGTTATCTCCCCCTTTCTTAGCTCTCCTGAAATAAGAATTTCTAACTTCCGGTCAATCATTGTTATGATCGGCCATTATTATGATTGACCGTTGACTGAACACTATTCAATTTTTTTTCTCCGTGTTTTTCTCCTTGTCTCCGTATTCTTTCTGTTGAAGAGCGTAGCTCGAAACGTCAAAGACTTTCCGTATTCCCGAGCGTCATACTAATATATACTTTTGTTATTTACACCACCTGTCCTCGTCTGTTGTTATTATTTGTATATTCTCCCATATATATATATATATATATGTATGTATGTATGTATGTATGTATATATGTAATGTACAAATGACAAAGAAGAGGAAATTATGCAATGAAATTCATTAACTTACAGCTGTTTCTGCTGTTTCTATTTTATACATATGTGTGTGTGTGTGTGCGCGCGCGCGCATGTGTGTACATACATACATACATACATACATACATACATAACCTGAAACCGAAGACCGCCTGTTATCCTTTATATATTTTATTATTTGATGTATTTGTTTCTTACAAATCAAATTTCGCCCCATCTTAGAAAGATCTAAGAATCGAACCATCTGTTTGGATTCCCATGTTCACCTTATTTCTTTTACTTTTCTCTTTCGCTTCGTGTTTTTCTATTGTTTTTTCTTTTTTCTTTTACATTTTTCTTTGTTTCTTTTTTTGTTTTTTTTTCTTTCTGTTCAGGTTGACAAAACCATAAAGAGCAACGCTGTCGTTAAATGACAGAGTCTGTAACATAGAGGCGAATGGTATGGAAGTATTAGATCATAGGTCAGCATGACCAGGGCCGACCTTGGGTTAAACAACAAAAGTAAGCACAACAACAACAACCTTTTTATTACAGGCACAATGCCTGAAATTTGGGGGAGGGGACTAGTCGATTACATCGATCGCAGTAGTCAACTGGTACTTATTTTATCGACCCCGAAAGAATGAAAAGCAAAGTTAAGCCCGGCGGAATTTGAACTCAGAACATGAAGACGGACAAAACATTTCGCCCGGCATGCTAACGATTCTGCCACAACAAGGGAGCCTCTATGCGCTTTATCAGCATGCTAGAAATAGCAGCAGCACCTCATCCTTCATATCATATCCCTACCGTCTTCAAAACTACTACTACTGCTGCTGCTGCTGTTGCTGTTGCTACTACTACTACTACTACTACTACTACTACTACTACTATTATTATTACGATTGCTGCTGCTACTACTACTATTACTATTACTGCTACTACTACTACTATTACGATTGCTACTACTACTACTACTACTACTACTACTACTACTACTACTACTACGATTGCTACTACTACTACTACTACTACTACTACTACTACTACTACTACGATTGCTACTTCTACTACTACTACTACTACTAACCGATGCGCGAACCCTTAACTGTGGAACTGCTAAATAACAACAACAACGAATGTTACACTGATCCATAGAGGAAAATCCGAACAAGATGGAGCAAGCAAGCCTCTGTTACAATCCTCATCGGACAGAGCATTGATTAACAGCCTTCCAATTGTGACCATCGCGTCTTACTCGTTCGGACATCGTATATGTACGACTACATTATATCTTGGTTCCTTTCGTCAGGGTGCAGTACAATAAGTGAACAAGGCGCCGAGTTAGCGGAATCGTTAGCACGGCGGGCGAAATGCTCAGCGATATTTCGTCTGCCGCTACGTTCTGGGTTCAAATTCCGCCGAAGTCGACTTTGCCTTTCATCCTTTCGGGGTCCATAAATTAAGTATCAGTTACGCACTGGGGTCGATGTAATCGACTTAATCCGTTCGTCTGTTCTTGTTTGTTCCCTCTATGTTTAGCCCCTTGTGGGCAATAACGAAATAGGTATTTCGTCTGCCGCTACGTTCTGGGTTCAAATTCCGCCGAAGTCGACTTTGCCTTTCATCCTTTCGGGGTCGATAAATTAAGTATCAGGGGAAACACTGGGGATCGATGTCATCGACTAATCCCCTCCTTCCAAATTTCAAGCCTTGTGCCTTTAGTAGAAAGGATAATTTCATAAAGAGAGCACAAAAAGAACTGGTGAAATCCCTTAATTTTATTTACAGAACTTCCTTAAAATTGTCAATTTTTCGGGCATCTACATTTATCATACCATCTAGTGATATCCTAAGTATTTCAGAAACAGGGACTGTTCCAGTGTGCTATTCCCAACAACGAACAAACATCACTGAGAAGGGACTACGGTGACTTACATGTCGACGCATGATAGACACTGCTGTTATATGTGAGCAATGGAATAATCCTGCTCGACTACTTAGCAGCATAGAACCGCAAAGAACCAGCGGGAAGTGGTATCATTGTTTCTGTCGATATGCCTTCTGTGTATTGGTTATGTTCCAAAGATTGTTTACATGAAATTATCGGATTTCATTATCGTCACTTCCGGTCAAGTTCCTTTCATGTTTTAAACACCCTAAAACTGAATGTTAACAGGGAATAGAAGGAATTACATATTTGCTGAAAGGGAAGATTGTCCCTAAAGGGGTTCCTCACCTAAACACAGAAAATCACGCACGCACAAACACACACACACATCTATGCAAATATACATAAACATATACATATATACATACACGTGTATAAACGACCGTGGGCATGAATGTGCACGTGTGTGTATATATATGTATATATATACGTATATATATATATATATATATATATATATATATATATATATATATATATATATGCATGTATGTATGTATGTATCCATATGCTTATACATATACACGCATAGAAGCACATCGCGCGTATAGACACACACGCACACGCACACACACATACACATGCACACATACAGTCACACGTACAAACACTCACAATCTCACGAACAAAAGAATAGTGCATGAACACATTTAAGCCATTAACACGCACATCAACGGAGCAGAACTAAAACATAGACACCTACATGCGTAAACACAATGGTACCTCGCATATCCTGTTTATTATTTTAAAGCAACCTTTAAGAACTTAGTCATGGAGGGACTGGCATTAGAGATAAATTCCTTAGGATATACCCGTGTTGAATGGTACTTTTTATGTTTGGCTTCACGGTTTATTCAGTGTGCCTAAATAAGTTAACAGGCCATATATATATATTACGGAGATGTACTTGCATAACAAGTGGAGGCGCAATGGCCCAGTGGTTAGGGCAGCGAACTCGCGGTCATAGAATCGTGGTTTCGATTCCCAGACCGGGTGTTGTGAGTGTTTATTGAGCGAAAACACCTAAAGCTCCACGAGGCTCCGGCAGGGGATGGTGGCGAACCCTGCTGTACTCTTTCACCACAACTTTCTCTCACTCTTACTTCCTGTTTCTGTTGTGCCTGTAATTCAAAGGGTCAGCCTTGTCACACTGCGTCACGCTGAATAACCCCGAGAACTACGTTAAGGGTACACGTGTCTGTGGAGTGCTCAGCCACTTGCACGTTAATTTCACGAGCAGGCTGTTCCGTTGGTCGGATCAACTGGAACACTCGACGTCGTAAGCGACGGAGTGCCAACAACAACTTGCATAACAAGTGACTTCATCTGAGAACGTGTGCTGAAACAAAATCAATTGCAGCGTGGAAGGTGTTAACCGTTAGATTCACTTCAACATTGAAATGTAATTTGTCAAAATATTTTCGTCGCTTTGAAACCGCGACCTGTTCACTGACAAAATTCCTTGTGTGTATATGATAATACAAATGATATATGAACATATGCATGTATACATACATATATGTACATACCTGCATCTACATGTATATATATAGATGCATATCCGGGTACAGGCCGTCAAAAAAGGAACGGGAACAAAGCACAAAAACAGAATGAGCTCAGGAAAACAGACGAGCCACTAATGGAACTTTTCCTTCATCAGCTGCCTCTATTCTAAACTAGGCGTTCATATATATATATACATATATATATATATATATATATATATATATATATATATATATATATATATATATATATATATATAAACAATATATGAGTATATGCATATATATATGTACATGTATGTATATACGTTCATCTACATGTGCATATGGATACATAACTGGGTACATGACGTGGCAAAAGAACAAGGACAAAATGGTAAACAAGGTGCAACAAACAAGCAGGCCACATAGAAACATCCCCTTCATCAGCTGCCACCATTAAAACTCCGGCGTTTCGAAGAATTAAGGCAGTATTGCATCGTTAAAATGGTTCTTCCCACGAACACAAATTAAATTGTTTTCGTGGAGGGTAGTGGCGGACGGAAAACAAGACAGGAAAACGAAACGGTGAAATAAACAAACAAAAGGCTGTACACCCAGACGTGAAGTGTGTATGTCTTGAACGCGGTGAAGCACGTACAGGAGGGGCAAAGAAGTACGTGCGAGCTTGGTGATTCCAAGAACAGTGACCAAGGCTGTGTGAAGAGAAAGAGTAGCAGAGGGAAAAGGAGGGGAGGAAGTAGAATAAAAGTGAGCAACGAGAGGTAGAGAGAGAGAGAGAGAGAGATAGTAGTAGTAACGGTGAGAGGCGAAGGACGAGTAACAAGAGATAGAGAGAGAAAAGTAGTGACAAGTAGAGGCGAAGAACAGTAGCGGGAAGAGTGAGAGGGGGGAATAGAAATAGAGAGAGTCGCGTTAGAAAAATAGTTAAAACTTACTGTATAAAGGTAACGCGTACGTTCT
>NC_142938.1:19531388-19536388 GCF_046866305.1 Octopus bimaculoides | reverse complement strand
CATTTATTTAAGCAATGTGAACATTACATCAAATGTAAAATGCAGAGCAATCCTCAGCTGCACAAAGATATAGAAATTTACTGAAATTTCATTTGAACAGAAGGACATATTTTTGTAACTACATTTAAACTCTCCAAGTAGAATACAAAAAAAAAAAACATTTTGACTAAGCCAGACCATACAGGCTAGTAATTTGAACTCAGAACGGCATGGTAACGATTCTGATAGCCTGCCGCCTTGATAATAATAATAATAATAATAATAATAATAATAATAATAATAATAATAATAATAATAATATTTTAAAAAGGATTGACGTAACTCTTCACGAAGGTAAATAGTCTAGACGAAGAGCGCAATTCGATTGTATAGATATTTTATTAGTTGAACAATATTTCAACAGTACGTCTCTCTTTGTCAAGTTCAAAATATGAAGTGATAGAAATTCAAAGTTATAGAAATTTAATTTTGAATTTTTTTAATCACCTCTAATTTTGAACTTGACAAAGACAGACGTACTGTTGAAATATTGTTCAACTAATAAAATAGCTATACAATCGAATCGCGCTCTTCGTCTTGGCTAATAATAATAATAATAATAATAATAATAATAATAATAATAATAATAATAATAATAATAATAATAATAATAATAATAATAATAATAATAATAATAATCCTTTCCTCTAAATTAGTTGTTCCCTAACGTCTTCGGGTTGCCGCCCCCTTGACATCCAGGCCACATTTCTAGTGCCCCCACTCCAACTAACCATCACAAACCTAGACCTCTTTCTGAAGCAAATTCAAAGCAACTGTTTCATGAATAAAACTTAACTTAATGAACCCATTATTTTGTTTTTACGTGAAACGCTACCCGTTATCGCCCCACTTTTTACATGAATCACTACCCCATTATCACCCCACTTTTCTTCAACGCCCCTTGGAACTTTCCACCGGCCCCAGGAGAGGGGCAATACTGCTCACTTCGGGAATCACTGCTCTAGATGCATACGGCCTGGAATTTTGGAGTAGGATCTAGTCGATTAGATCGATACCGGTACATGAATGATACTTAATTTTATTGACCCCGAAAGGATGAAGGGCAAAGTACCCCTCGACGGTTTTTGAACTTAGAACCTAATGCCGAAAGAAATGCTGCTAAGCACTTTGTCCGGCGCGGTAACAATTCAACATATTAATTTTGGAGAGACGACACAATATTAATTGAAATCATGAGTTTATTTTACTAAAATTATATTACATTATAATTATACGTACGTACACACACACACACACACACACACACACATATGCATATATATATCCCACATACATACATTCCTATATGGATAGAAGAAAATTTAAACTCGTACGCACATACACTGCAAACACGCACATACACACACACATACATACATTCATACATATAAGTCTCTCTCTCTCTCTCTCTCTCTCTCTCTCTATATATATATATATATATATATATATATATATATATACACACATACTTTTATATATACATACTTGCATTGATACAAATATATACGCTGACATATGCATATATATATATATATATATATATATATATATATATATATATATATATATGCACACACATACTCGTACATATGTACGTACATAAATACAAACATACATACATTCTTACATACGTACATACATTTTAACGTACATACATACATACATACATACATACATAAATGGAAATGAATACTTTTTGTTCCGGCTGTATTCCTCTTTCTTCTTTCTTTCATCTGAGGATGTCTAAGAGAACAGAAGCTGGTTTCTAAGAGACAAGATCCTTTTGATGTCTTTGAAATCGAATTCAATTTTTGTAAAATACTGAACTTTTAGAATTTTCAGGTTATATCTGAAACGATTCCATGAATGGATTAAAATTCCTCGTATCCTTCTCTTTTCTACCTCTTACACAACCGCCACCTCCAACACCGCTATGACTCTTACTATAACAGCCTCTGTTTCTCTGATCTATGTAACTGCAATATCGTCTGCTCCTTGGCCCGTTCGATGCGCATGCGGCACCTCTTTTATTATTATTATTATTATTATTATTATTATTATTATTATTATTATTATTATTATTATTATTATTATCATTATTATCATCATCATCATTATCTCTCTTGTGTCTCATTTCTTTTCTACACAATGATATATTATACATCTCCTACCAAAACTACAAAAGTGGTTTTATATGTGTCACGCGACTGCTAGAAATAACGACCAAATCTCACTAAAACTACATTATTAGCTTACAGCATATTTTGCCGGCACATAAGATGTACTCTCGTTAAAATGCTATTTATTATGTTTCATCATACATCAACTGATAGATATTTTAAAATTATTTTGTAATGGAAAGTTTAGGGGTCTATGTATGCAGACACAGTGTTGTGACACTATACTCGAATAGAATATGAAATCTCAAATTTATCATAAATAAGTAACAATATTCGAGTGGCTGGTATGGTAAGAAGTTTGCTTCCTAACTACATGGTTTCGGTTTCAACCCCACTGCGTGACACCTTTGGGCCGACCAAAGCTTTGTGAGTTGATTTGGTAGACGGAAATTGAAAGTACCTCGTGTGTGTATGTGAGGGGGAGGGGCAGGGGTCGAGGGTGCGTGACTTTGTGGTTAAAGTGTTGCACTCACGATCTAGCGATCGTGATTTCAATTCCTAGACCGGGTGGTGCGTTGCGTTCCTGAGCAAAACCCACCTTCTCACGTGGCTAAGCGATCATTTCGACACCTGATGCGTGGTACACAGTGCACCTGTTTCAGACAACGTCGCTCTGATGGAGAGAGTGAGCTAATGTGTGGAACGAACATTTGATCGCTATAAACAAATCATTTGGGCAGGTCGTCCGGCAAAAAACTGAACATTCATATGCCGTCTTCGATGGGAGAGTCCATCATGTGTGTGTGTGGCGGCAGAATCGTTAGCGCGTTACCGACAAACAGAATTATTGTAAGATTATAACTGTTTGGTTTGATATAGAAATATTTATAAAAATAAGGCGATGAGCTGGCGAAATCGTTAGCACGCCTGGCGAAATGCTTAGTGGTATTTCATCTGTTTTGACGTTCTTAGTTCAAATTCCGCTGAGGTCGAATTTGCCCTTCATCCTTCCGAGGTCGATAAAATAAGTACTAGTTGAGTACTGGGATCGAGGTAATCGACTGTCCCACTCCCCGAAATTCCAGGCCTTGTGCCTACTGTAGAAAGGAACATTATATTTTTACATCAAACAAATCAGTTAAATACAATATTGGTAAAGCAATGTTTCAAATCAGTCTAAAAAGGTTTCTCCGCTCTTTCATTTTGGCGATGAAGTTTTTCAAAAGACTGTACAAAGCGCCTTCATTGCTCCTCACCTCCTAAAAATTTTAGTGGGTGTGCTTACATTCCCTGCACAACCTGTTCCCGAATCTGTGCATCTGTTGCTGTTAGACCACGGGTACTTGATACCCTGAGTGGAGTTATGAACATTCCAAATTACCTTCTTTGTGTGTGTATGTATGTACGCACATGAATGCATACATGAATGCTTACATAAGTGTGAGTGTGTGTGTAAATATATGACTACAAATATATGTGTGTAAACCATATAGCTCTTTATAAACAGGGCTAACTTAGCTGTTTCTTACTACATAGAGAATGATGAATAACCTTAATCGATTTTCGAATATTATTGAAGTCTCATCAGAGGCGTCTACAACAAGTTGATCAATCGCAGAGAAACGAGCAGCCAATCTGTTTATAAACTCATCACACAGACAGAAAGACAGACAGAAAGACAGAAAGACAGACAGACAGACAGTCAGTCAGTCAGTCAGTCAGACAGACAGACAGACACACACACACACACACACACACACATATATATACATATATACGACGGGCTTCTTTCAGTTTCCGTCTACCTAATCCACTCACAAGGTTTTGGTAGGCCCGAAGCTATAGTAGAAGACACTTGCCCAAGGTGCCACACAGTAGGACTGAACCCAGAACCATGTGGTTGGTAAGCAAGCTACTTACCACACAACCACTCCTGCGCCTATGTATGTATACATTCTTTTATCTTTTACATGTTTCAGTCATTAGACTGCGGCCATGCTGGAGCACCGCTTTAAATTTTTAACACACACACGGATAGACAAACAGAGTAAGAGAGAGAGAGAGAGAGAGAGAGAGAGATGCGCGCATACACACACACATATACGCACATATATTTACGTACGCACACACACACACACACACACACACACACACATAAGTACCTTTGTAGGTTTGTGTCTTCTAATGCGCGCGCCCCTATGTCTAAAAAAAAAAGACTAGTCATTCAAGCAGGCTCGACTGTATACACATTACAAGCACTCATGCGTGTTTAAATAGCTGAATAAGGAACACAAACTCAAAAAAAAAAAAAAACAGAACAAAAAAAATAATACAAAATTATAAATAAAAAGTAAATGAAAGGCAAACGGCACACTTGTAGCCTGTATATACCCGGAATTATACACGCGCACGTACACACAATTACATATGAGAGACGTTTTAAGTCTATTTGATAAATGGAAAGCAATTAATTTTGAAGCTCATCCCATGATACACGCATGTATTCACACAGACGTCCGTAAACGGACTGAGGATGTCTGTGTTAAGTACCATATATATATATGTGTGGGTGTGTGTGTGTGTGTCCATATTCAGATCAAGCGACCTACTTCCCGCTGGCCCGCCACAAGTGTACGCGCGCGCGAGTGTATATGTGTGGAGGTAGGCGTTCGCTGAGACACAACCATATTTATCGATATACACACAAACACGTCCACACACGCACACACACACACATATATACATATACATAAACACACACACTTACATACATATATATATATATATCATACAGTTCTATATTTAAGAGATGAGGAACTATGTACATTATTTACATTACAT
>NC_142938.1:19526388-19528888 GCF_046866305.1 Octopus bimaculoides | reverse complement strand
TTCAACGAAAAGAAGAAGGCAAAACCAAAGACAGGCAGAAAGAAAGGAAAAAAATGAATGGTTCCAGACAGCAAAGAAAGAGAATAATGAATAAAAGGTATATGTGTGTGTGTATGTATGTATGTAGTCAATAAAAGATTGGGTAGGGTTGTGCATAAAAGTGGCACGTGTTACAAAAGACGCGATGGGTGGAAATAGGTGTGAAAGATAAGAATATACGTTATAAAAGGAAAAGGTCGTAAGTTTGAACAGAAGAAAGAAAAGGCAATAAGATAGATAAAACTGAAACGGAAGACTGCGAGAGGGAAAGGAGGAAGAGAGAGAGAGAGAGAGGGTGATGGGAGAGAGAAGAGAAGCAGAAGGGGGGAAGCTAGCAAAGAAAGAAAGAAAGAAAGAGAGAATAAAGGTAAAACTCATTACCACAGATTTTTAGACAGATTTAGAGGAAGAGAAGTGAAGGATATTGTGATGATGGCGTTGAAGGGTGACAATGGTATAGAATGAGTGCAAAGGTAAGAAAGAACCTGAAAGATGGATATAAGTGTACATGCACTCTCGCTCTCTCCCTCACACACGCGCGCGCGCGCGCACAGCCACGCACACACACACATACATATATATATATATATATATATATATGTATATATATATATATATATATATATATATATATATATATATATATATATATATATATATATATATATATATATGTACAATATACATTATTCTCTGAAATTTGTTCAGTCAATGAAGTGTGGGTGTTGCTTCACCGTCTTGACAGGTTGGTTGAACAATTCAACCACATACTTGTTTATAAATATATTGGGTCATCTCCAGTGGCTCAGGAACGAAATTTGCTTAGGGAGTGCAAACCCAGGTCCAAAATTTTTTACAAACAAGGTCTTGTTTTTTTTTTTCTGTTATTTATTTTTGTGATTTGTTCTTTGAAAAGGAACCTAACTTCAAACTACTTTTTACACATCACTTTTTTATTCACTGTTTTGTAAACCTGAGAGAAATAAGTAGGGCTGCAAATTTTGGTTCTGCACTCCGCAAAAATTCTAGGGGAAGCACTTGCACCACCTGCACTCCCTGTTCCCGGGCCCATGGTCATCCCATAAATAATGCGGTTTTTTTATACTTCTTTTATTTTTCATAATTAAGACAAAGTTCTTTTCTAATCTAAAATATACTCTCCTTCATTTTCTGCAATGCTCTTCCATCTATCTGATAGACTTGCAAGGCCCCTCTTGCAAAATTCACTTGTCCGTGACAAAACTACTCCTCCAGTACTGTTCTGACCTCGTCTACACAATTCATATTTTTTCCCTCGAAATCATTTTGAAGACTGCGGAATAAATGATAATCAGATGGGGAAATGTCTGACGAATGCGTTGGGTGGGGCATCGTTTCCCATTGAAACTGTTCCAGCCTTTGGAACGTCATCTTCGCTCTATGTGGCCAAGCATTATCCTGATAGAAGAACACCTTTCGTCTTGAAACCAAAGACGGTCGTTTTCCTTCTAGTGCTGGTGTCGATGAATGATTGAATGACCAAATACAAGCTTCTCTGCTAGTTCCTCAACAGTTATTATGCCGAATATGCTCCTTTGTCAGTTTCATTATAGCTTTGAAAAAAAACAAACAAACAAAAAAAAAAACAACTGTTAAAATCGAACTGCAATATTCAAACCTTGCACTAAGAATAAGTACAAGGTAAAATTGTTGCGTTGGCACTCCGTCGCTTACGACGTCGAGGGTTCCAGTTGATCCGATCACCAGAACAGCCTGCTCGTGAAATTAACGTGCAAGTGGCTGAGCACTCCACAGACACGTGTACCCTTAACGTAGTTCTCGGGGATATTCAGCATGACACAGAGTGTGACAAGGCTGGCCCTTTGAAATACAGGCACAACAGAAACAGGAAGTAAGAGTGAGAGAAAGTTGTAGTGGAAGAGTACAGCAGGGTTCGCCACCATCCCCTGCCGGAGCCTCGTGGAGCTTTTAGGTGTTTTCGCTCAATAAACACTCACAACGCCCGGTCTGGGAATCGAAACCGCGATCCTATGACCGCGAGTCCGCTGCCCTAACCACTGGGCCATTGCGCCTCCACACAAGGTAAGATTACTACCTGCTTTTATAGGAAGTCGACGACAGATATCTCAAAAAGAACTAATCAACATCATTGGTTGTCACTGAGTTACTGGTTTTACAACGGAGCTTTCCTTCTAAAGCGATGCCCTAACAAGGACTAGGGGGTCACTCACTCCCAGTAATATGGTACATCATGCCTACATATTAATTCACATGGTTCTCTACAAACTAAGCCTGTTGAGCTTGCCCATTATTGAAAATGTCTCAATTCTCTGCGCAGCCACAGTATTTTCTGCATCAGAGTCACCAGGTTTTCAATGCTTCTTGCAGGAAATACCGCAGTCTATGAGAAATACCAGGATGAATCATATGGACAGTTTGGATGGCTGTTGACTTTAATGAG
>NC_142938.1:19518888-19521388 GCF_046866305.1 Octopus bimaculoides | reverse complement strand
ATTGCATGCTATAAAAAGTATTTGGTAAGCTTTCAATCTTAATGTTAAATTGTTTATATATATATATATATATAGATAGATAGATAGATAGATAGATAGATAGATAGATAGATAGATAGATAGATAGATAGATAGATAGATAGATAGATAGATAGATGGTTGCACTTAGGGTCTTGGGGAGAGAATACACATTTTTAATTCGTAGTGAGCAAACGATTACGATATGTGGGACTACAAAATCTGCAAGGCCTTCTTTAGATTAATAGGGTGACGGTTTAAAGAAGATTCTTTCCTTCACAACCTTGCTATCAAGTAGGTGACCGGTCAAAATTTACTTTAAAGTTGAAAAGAGAAAGAGAACATACATACATACATACATACATACATGCATACATGCATACATACATATATACATGACACTCTATAATGAAATCCGTCGGAAGGATAATCCTGAGGACAAAGAAATAAGAACCCACAATGTGGTAGAAGCCATAGCCACTCATAATGAAAAGGAATGCTGGTGGAATGTACCAGTGAAGACCTCAATAAAACGTAAGCACAGCAGACCTGATATAATGACTTGGGATAGAGAAGAGAAACTGTGAAAATTAGTTGTGGACATTAGCTGCCCAGCAGACGTTAACATAAAGCTGAAGATCCCTGAAAAAGAGTATACCTAAGCTGAACTATTGAGAAATCTGCAGTTACTCTATCCAGATTACAAGTTCAAGTTTATACCTGTAATTACTAGGGCCTTGGGATATGTAACACACTACCTAAATACCAATCTTGAGAAATTAGGCTTCTCAAAACCAGAAAGGAAAAGCTAATACGAGGAAAAGCTAATCCAATCCATCACTGGAACTGTAAAAGTCTGTAAAACTTTCCAGAAGTCTATCATTTAAATATATATGAACATGTCTGCACATACATACATACATACATACATATACACACACATAGACATACATACATACATACATACAAATACACACACATAGACATACATACATACATACATACATACATACATACATACGAATAAAAATACCCTGTTGTTGATGTTGAAATTCCAATGAAGGAGCCTTGGATCTAGGTTAGAAACCGGTTCTTTCTCTATTAGCAAGAAATCTTGAAATAAGGCGGTGAGCTGGCAGAAACGTTTGCACGGCGGGCGAAATTCTTAGCGGTATTTCGTCTGCCGCTACGTTCTCAGTTCAAATTCCGCCGAGATCGACCTTGCCTTTCATCCTTTCGAGGTCGATAAATTAAGTACCAGTTACGCACTGAGGTTGATATAATCGACTTAATCCCTTTGTCTGTCCTTGCTTGTCCCCTCTATGTTTAGCCCCTTATGGGTAATAAAGAAATAAGAAATCTTGAAATAAACTGAATAATGACATGCATGCGTGTGTTTGTACGTAAATCAGAAAAGTAACCGAGAAAGAAAAAAGATGAAAAGAACGATAGAAAATATTTTAATCAAAAACATTTGAAAAGAAGCCGCTGGGATGTTGGTTGTGTTGGACGTAGCAATACTGGCAGTCGTTGTGGCCGTTGTTGTACTAGAAAGTGGTGGCCATATTACTAATAGCTTTGGTGGATTTAATAAAGATGGAGGGCGATTATCAGGCAGCGTGTCAAATAAATAGACAGCCGCTTCTAAATAACAATCCGGTGTAAGGAAGTGGGGAGACGAAGAAATAGAAAAGAAAACTGAAAGCAGACTGTAAAATTGAAGAAGTTAAGCGCACTTATTTTGCAAAGATAAAGAATGTTATGAACAACTTGTTGAAAGGCGGTCAGCCTCGTTCTGAGTTGTTTTACAACTCGGGTTTTGTTCTTCAAATTGTTCATGTTCTTGCGCTTTTATTCGTTTATTTCGTGCGGTCGCGGTGGCGAAAGCAGTGGTTGTTTGTTTGGTTGGTTGGTTGGCTCGTTGGTTGTAGATAGGGGGTCGTTATTACCGTTATAGTCGTTGTTTATTTTTGCTGTTAGTGTTGGTCATCTTTTTTGTTTTTCCTGTGATTTTAGTTTTCGTGTGTTGGCTTTGTTTGGCTGCTGAATTATTTTTCTTTGTTCATAACTATCTATCTATCTCTCTATCTGTCTGTCTATCTATCTATCTATCTATCTATCTATCTATCTATCTATCTATCTATCTATCTATCTATCAATCTATCTATCTCTCTATATACATACAAACATACATGTGTGTATATATATACATACATAACTACATATAGATGTACATATATGTCTGTGTGTATGTATGCATGTATATATGTATGTGTGTGTGTTTATGTATGTATATGTATGTATATATGTATGTATACATACATATAAGTATGCGTTTGTGTAGAGAGAGATAGACACACGCACATATCTGTAAATCTATCTGTATGTATGTATGTATGTATGTATGTATGCATGTATTCTGTTAATCACTTTATTCACTCAAATGTCTTGTTACACATTTCTTCTTTTAGCCTTGTGTATT
>NC_142938.1:19517077-19518388 GCF_046866305.1 Octopus bimaculoides | reverse complement strand
TTCCTCTCCTTCGTTTCCTTCCTCTCTCTCTCTCTCTTTCTCTCTTGCTCTTTCCCTCCCCGTCTCTCCCTCTCTTTACCCCTCTCTCTCTTTTTCGCTATATATACATATAAAAACATTCATATGTTTGTCTGTGTAGGTTTATATTCGCATATACGTATGCATGTATGTATGAATGTAAGTATGTATGTATGTATGTATGTATGTATGTATGCATGTATGTATGTATGTGTGTATGTATGCATGTATGTACGTATATATATATATATATATATATATATATATATATATATATATATATATATATATATGTATGTATGTATATATATATATATATATTCATATATATATACATATATATATATATGTATATATATATATATATTCATATATATATACATATATATATATACACACACACATATATATAAATATATATATACATAATGTATGTGTGTAAGAGGTAAAGATATACACGTATATATCCATACATATACATACATATATATATATATGTGTGCTTATATATATATATATATATATATATATATACATACATATATATATATGCATATATATATATGCATATATACATACGCATATAAATATATATGTGCCAAAATACATACACACACACATATGCGCAGGAGTGACTCTGTGGTAAAAAGCTTGCATCCCAACCACACGGTTCCAAGTTCAGTCCCACTGTGTGACACCTTGGGCAATTGTTTTCTACTATAGCCTCGGGCCGACCAAAGCCTTGTGAGTAGGTTTGGTAAACGGAAACTGAAAGAAGCCCGTCGTATACGTATATATATATATAAAAACAAAAGTAAATGAGTATATGCATATATACGTACAGGTATGTGCATACCGACATCCACCTGTATGTATAGGTGTATATCTGGGTACAGGACATTGCAAACAAACGTAGACGAGAACACACGAACCACATAGAGAACATTCTACTTCATCAGCTACCCACGTTTTAACACCGGCGTTTCGACGAGCTTCGGGCAGGACGCAACGTTAAAACGGCTCGTCCCATGGATCGCAGATTAAATCTGTATACGCAAATTAAATCTAGCCATGGAGGAATGTAGTGGCGGACAAAAAACAAGACAGGAAAACAAACAGAAAAGGCTTTACGGCCAGACGAGAAAAATTATGTGTGTATGAACGCGATGAGGCACGGAACCGAGAGAGACAAAGTGGTGGCGTGCGTTACTTGGCGAAAGCCAAGGAAGGAAAGGATTATTGACCGGAAGCATGTGACCATGCCGGTGTAAAGGGAAGAGAGAGAGTGGTAGA
>NC_142938.1:19507077-19512077 GCF_046866305.1 Octopus bimaculoides | reverse complement strand
TGTTTGTACCCCTATCACCGTTTGATCACCGGTGTTGGTGTGTTTACGCCACCGCAAATTAACGGTTCGGCACAAGAGACTGAAAGAATACGCACTAGGCTTTAAAAATAAGTCCTGGGATAGATTTGCTCGACTAAAACCCTTCAAGGCGGTGCTCCAACGTGGCCGTAATCAACTGACTGAAACAAGTAGAATAGAATACATACATACACAAGTGCATACACGCATACACACACATACATGCATGCATACATACATACATACATACATGCATACATACATGCATACATACATACATAGTATGAGCTTCCACACACTTTCCGTCCACAAAGGCAGTTGTCGGCCCGGAGTGTAATATTGGTAGACACTTGCCCAAGGTGGTGCGCCGTCGACACGAACCCAAGTACGTTGCTGATGGAGTTTCTCAAGCACAGTCATGCCACGTCTAACATCCGCCCCGAAAAACAACAATGATCAACGGTCTACCTCATCAACCGACCCACCACTATAACCACGAACACCGCGGCCGCCGCCGCCACCACAACCACCACTATCACCACCACTGTCGCCGCCGCCATCGGCACTTTTACCGCATAATCATCTTCTTTCCTTCTCACTTCTTAGAACAAGGTAATTCGTTTTGTTGTTTTTTGCACACGTCACTCGCTGGACACACACCTGTATTTTGTAACATGCGACAATCATCGCCTTAGAGCCTCAACACCTTCGTTCACGTGACCATTTGTAAACAGAAAGCGACTTTGCATTTTGAGAGGTGTATAATTAAGCATGAGCGTACGCGAATGCATTTACGTGGCTACGTACTTGTATGTGCGTTACTTTCAAAACACGCGCGCGCGCATGCACACACACACATACACACGTATATAGGAATAAAGAAGTGACACCGGAAAAAATATAGAAGTTATATAATGAACTTCATTAGCTTACAGCTGTTTTTGTTATAAGATGTGGTGGACTGCTAGTTGAGTTCCTCGGAAACATTCTATTGCTTCATCAGAGCCTTCAATATAAAGTGCACTTTATTTGGGGAAATTACATTTTCAGAACATACAGGCGTTAGCAGTGAGAAAGCTAACAGTGTTCTGGTTATTAGACACGCTATGCCTAAGATATATATATATATATATATATATATATATATATATATAACGTGAGAGAGTTAGGGGTTGGGGGTACAACCCACTAAGGGATAGTATCTATCCAGTATACTGCTGGGAGGGTACCCAATTATTGCTACACTAGTGCTATACTAGGTGCAATCAATGGGAGAGGGTAAAAGTGGAGGTTTTACCCAAAATTTGTGTTACAATTAGAAAATGGAGGATAATATGCTGAACCCAACTACTTGCAGACGGTGTATCCCGTTGAATTCATTAATTTAATTCATAGCAAAAGTGACAAAAGAGAGGAAGAAAAGAAAAAGAAAGAAAGAACCAAAGCACAGGTGTCCATGGCAGACTATATATATATATATATATATATATATATATATATATAATACAAAATAGGACAAGAACGCAAAACATCCAGACAGTTAGGTGATACAAGAAAGGGACAGCAAACATCCAGATAGACGATACAAAGAAAGCAAGGATAGGTCATTCGGAGTTTTCTTTCATCAGTCGAGTTCCAGATTGTCTTTGCAATTTCGGCTGGTTATACTCGATATTGATATATAGACACACACCTTCTCCTAGATTTACGACCTATGCGACTTACGATCATCTGCACTTACGACAACAATAATAAATAAATGATAAATCGATTTTCGGACGTTGTGCAGCTGCGCGTATGATTACTATGGCAGCTTCTGGCAGCGAAGGCGTCCCTCAGACCCAGGCATCCACTGCCTGCCACTGTCTCTCACTCTCAGTCGCTTCCAAGCATCAGTTGTGTTTCAATGAAAATAGTGCTGAACGTATTAATCCGATATACGACCAGATCGACTTGGGGCTTGTCTGTCGGAACGGAACTCGCTCGTAAGTCGAGACAAAGTGAATGTGTGTGCATGTATGTGTTTGTGTGTGTGTGTGTGTGTGTGTGTGTGTGTGTGTGTGTGTGTGTGTGTGTGTGTGTGTGTGTGTGTGTGTGTAAGCACATATATTTACGTACGAAACTTTAAGTAATGTGGAGACGAGCGAAGCACTTGTAAGATAATTTTGCGTTAGTACTGTTTTGTCGTTTGTGTGTATCTTAGTCGGCATGTGTATGTGTGTCTATATCTCTTACACTCTTTGAGATAAATACAAAGGACTTAAGGAAAGAAGATACTTGTACAAGTATCTAAGGAAGTAATGAATTTTAGCACCAGAGACAAAACAGTTAATTTTCAAGCAGAGTAAGTAGCATTTCCTTCTGCAGATAAAAATTTAAGCAATTTCGGCCATATTGTCTATACCATGGCGCCTTCAAAATACAAGACTGTACTTATATATATATATACACATACGCTTGTATGTAGTATACGCGCGCGAGCACACACACATCTTTATGTTATCTCCTATAGATGTTCTATAGGATTTAGAACTATCATTGAAAGTTACGACGTTTCGTATACGGATATACGAACGTAAACAATGCAATCGAAGACAGAAAATAGAAAATGATTGTATATGCATATTAAAGAAGTTCTTGTACCTTCTTCAGCAACACATCCAACCTATTAATCATCCGCGAACATATTTCTTAACTAGTTAGCACGCTGAGCGAAATGCTTAGCGCTATTCCGTCTGCCGTTACGTTCTGAGTTCAAATTCCGCCGAGGTCGACTTTGCCTTTCATCCTTTCGGGGTCGATTAAATAAGTACCAGTTACGCACTGGGGGTCGATGTGATCGACTTAATCCCTTGTTTGTCCCCTCTATGCTTAGCCCCTTGTGGGCAATAAATTTATATATTGCTTAACTAGCTACTAAATATAGCTGTGTAACGCAATTGTATATACCAATTTTATATATTGAAGACACTCCGAGAATTGGAATTTACTTGCTAGTATCCCATATAAACCAAACATATCTAAATAAATGTATATACCTGCGCATACCCATGCATAGAAGGGTACATATATGGGTACCAACACTACTTTTGTAAACGATACATAGAGGTTGAAAACACCAACATATTGGGTCGACCCATAAATAATGCGGTTTTACTATACTTCTTTTATTTTTTTAAATTAAAATAAACAAAGTTATTTTTTTAATCTAAAATATACTCTCCTTCATTTTCTACAATGCTTTTCCAGCTATCTGGTAGACTTGCAAGGCCCCTCTTCTAAAATTCACTTGCCCGTGACGAAAATACTCTTCCAGTACTGTTCTGACCTCGTCTACAGAATTCATATTTTTTCCGTTCAAATGATTTTGAAGACTGCGGAATAAATGATAATCAGATGGTGAATATGGCAGGTGAGGCATCTTATCTCATTCCAACTGTTTCAGCCTTTGGAATGTCATCCTTGCTGTTTGTGGCTGAGCATTATCCTGATGGAAGAACACCTTTCGTCTTGAAACCGATAACAAACAGGTATCGATGAATGGTTAAATGACCAAATCCAAGCTTTTCTGTTAGTTCCTCAACAGTTACGTTGGGATTTTGTCCCACCAGAGTTTACAGGTCGTCTGTCTCGTCGAGCTCTACAGATCTTCTAGGACGAGGCTCGTCTTCTAGACTGTAGTTTCCGGCTTGGAATTTCTCGAACCACCGTTGACATTGGCTTACATTTATTGTCTGATCCCCATATACTGCATAAATATTCCTTACACTTTCCGTTGCGTTGTTGATTTCATTGAACTCATAAAGAAAAATATGCCGAATATGCTCCTTTGTCACTTTCATAATATTTTTTAAAAAAATAACTGTTAAAATCGAACCGCAGTCTTCAAAACTTGCAATAAGAATAAGGACGAGGTAAAATTACTACCTGCTTTTAAAGCAATTTGATGCAAGTAGTTTATCCCGTCCCCCTCCGACTCTTAGTTCATGCAATTGAAAAAACTGCATTATTTATGGGACCCAATATATATATATATATATATATATATATATATATATATATATATATAT
The DNA here is from genome assembly GCF_046866305.1 of Octopus bimaculoides. Classification (NCBI taxonomy): domain Eukaryota; kingdom Metazoa; phylum Mollusca; class Cephalopoda; order Octopoda; family Octopodidae; genus Octopus; species Octopus bimaculoides. The sequence continues at coordinate 19,507,989 of NC_142938.1, read as the reverse complement.
ATATAGAGAGAGAGAGAGAGAGAGAGAGAGAGAGAGAGAGTCAGCTTACTCTCTGTAATATATCCGTAGTAAATCTGTTTTAAAAATTATCTATGGATCCCTTGATTATTACCTAGGCATTTACCCGGCGATCGCACGAGTCTAGGGGCACAATTATTATCTATTTAGACTGTGGCTTGCTGTCAATGAGTAAATACTACTGGACCCAGTGAACAGATTTGCCCCGGAAGCCTATAAACCTACGAAGACGGTTCTGCACTTAAAGTACTACCGTGGATTCTCATTTTACTATTTTGCTTGCATGAACCCCAAAAACTGTTACATGAGCCCCTCACTCAGGAGTCATATGGATCCCCGTTGAGAACCACTGGTCAATACTTTTAGTGACCAGAAAGTTGTTGTTGGCACTCCGTCGCTTGCGTCGACGAGGGTTCCAATTGATCCGATCAACGGAACAGCCTGCTCATGAAATTAATGTGCAAGTGGCTGAGCACTCCACAGACACGTGTACCCTTAACGTAGTTCTCGGGGATATTCAGCGTGACACAGTGTGACAAGGCTGACCCTTTTAATTACACATACAACAGAAACAGGAAGTAAGAATGAGAGAAAGTTGTGATGAAAGAGTACAGCAGGGTTCTCCACCATCCCCTGCCAGAGCCTCGTGGAGCTTTAGGTGTTTTCGCTCAGTAAACACTTACAACGCCCGGTCTGGGAATCGAAACCGCGATCCTATGACCGCGAGTTCGCTGCCCTAGCCATTGGGCCATTGGGCCTCCACAGTGACCAGAAAGACCACCATTACAACCGCTTCTGCTCGCAGTAACTACCATTATCTGAACGCTGACCAGTAATAAAGTCACAATTTTAACTAGGAAAAAAGTCACAGGAAAAAAAAGTCACAATGAATTT
>NC_142938.1:19497077-19502077 GCF_046866305.1 Octopus bimaculoides | reverse complement strand
TAATCGACTTAATCCGTTTGTCTGTCTTTGTTTGTCCCCTCTATGTTTAGCCCCTTGTGGGCAATAAAGAAATAAGAAACGTTAGCACGCCGGACGAAATGCTTGGAAGAATTTCGTTTGAGGCTACGTTCTGAGTTCAAAATTCCGCCGAGGCCGACTTTATCTTTCATCCTTTCGTGGTCGATAAATTAAGTACCAGTTGCGTACTGGAGGTCGATGTGATCGACTGTCCCCCTCCCCACAAAAATCCAGGCCTTGTGCCTATAGTAGAAAGGATTATTATTAAGGTGGTGTGCTAGCAGAATCGTTAGTGCACCTGACAAAATACTTCGTGACGTTTCTTCTGGCTTTTTGTAAAAAGTACGTTAAATTTGAAATTTATAAAAAATTTTCCAGGCGTTGCTGTGTGGTAAGTAGCTTGCTTACCAACCAAATGGTTCCGGGTTCAGTCCCACTGCGTGGCACCTTGGGCAAGTGTCTTCTACTATAGCTTCGGGTCGACCAAAGCCTTGTGAGTGGATTTGGTAGACGGAAACTGAATGAAGCCCGTCGTATATATGTAATATGTATATATATGTGTGCGTGTTTGTGTGTCTGTGTTTGTCCCCTCAACATCGCTTAACAACCGATACTGGTGCGTTTACGTCCCCGTAACTTAGCGGTTCGGCAAAAGAGAACCGATAGAATAAGTACTAGGCTTACAAAGAATAAGTCCTGGGGTCGATTTGCTCGACTAAAAGCGGTGCTCCAGCATGGCCGCAGTCAAATGACTGAAACAAGTAAAAGAGTAAAAGTGAGTAAGATTGTCCAGCCATTAATAAAATGCTTTCTTTTAGTAAAATGTTAAATAACACCAGCTACTTTGGCAGTTTTCCTCCATTATTGTATAGGGTTAGGGTTAGGGTTAGGGTTATTATTTTGGGGTTATTACGTTTTGTCTTCAACTTCTTTAACCCTTGTGGCCAATGAAAGAAATCATCTTCATCGTCATTGTCATCCTCTTTGTCATGCATCACCGCCGCAGCCGTCGTCATCACCACCACCACCACCACCACCACTACTACTATAGCAGCCCTTTCTCTCCTTAAAATTTGAGCGCCGGTGTGAATGTGAGTAAACACTGTTATTACTATTTAATAAATGACCCTCGCCGAAAAAATAAAAATAAAAATAAAAATAAAGCCTTTCACTACCTCCGCTACTTACTAATCTGTCAAGTGTTTACACCCGACACCCCCTAATCTCCTGCTGGTTGTCCCCTATTCTCTGTGAAGTGTCTACGACCAGATGGCAAACGGGTAGAAATGTTTCACATTATTAGTTTCCTCTTTTCCTTTTTTCCTTTTCTTTTTTTTTTGTTTGTCTTATATTTATTTCATTTCCATTTTACAGTCTTTCTTTTATATCAATTATATTTGATTATTGCGTTGAACGTAATGTTGTTATTGTTGCTGCTGTTGTTCGTTGCTGTAATTACTGTCGTTGTGATGGTTATTGTTTTGCTTCTTGTTTTTTTCTTCTCTTCTTGTTGTTGTTGTGGTCGTTGCTGCTGCCGATGCCGCCGCTGCTGCTATGTCATACTGTTCGATCTTTTTGTTCTTTACGCAGTTGTTGTTCCTTTCGTTTATTGTTGTTCTGATTTAGTTCTCGTTGTTCTTGCTTTTGTTGTTGATGTTATTGTTATTTTTTTGCTGCCGTTCTTGACAGCAGAATCGTTACCACGCCGGTCAAAAATGCTTAGCGGCATTTTGTCCGTCTTAACGTTGTGAGTTCAAATTCTGCCAAGGCCGACTTTGCCTGTCATCCTTTCAGGGTCGGCAAAATAAGTACCAGTTGAGTACTGGTAGGTGAATCTAGCCAAAACAGAACTAATCAAATTTACGCTAACAAGCGTAATTTGGAAAGTTCGAAACTTAGGTCCAAGGTTAATCACATCTGGGTTGTACATTTATTTAATGTTCTTCCTACAGGTAAGATAAAAAAAGAATTTATGTTCGCCGCTCGCAAACATCTTTGCCAGTATTTATATAGTGTGAAGCTTTACTATAGCGTCGAATATTATCGACTGCTATTTCCAGTAAATATTGATGTATTGTTTGATTATTCTATATATGTGTGTGTGTGTGTGTGTGTGTGTGTGTGTGTGTGTGTGTGTGTGTGTGTGTGTGTGTGTGTGTATCTGTGTTTGTGTGTGTCTGCGTCAGTATATATACATATATATATCAGTGGCGACTCCGGCACTCGGGCTGTTCGGGCTTAGCTCGAGTATAAATTTAGTAAAGTAACGTGTATTTGCAAGCTGATTTAATTTCTACTAACACTGACTTCACGTATGTAATTGCAGCCAATAACTCAGGCTCCCTCTGTCGATCCTGGTCGCAATTCATTTATTTTCGTTCTGCGTCTGGTGGTCGTCATAGAGATGCCCTGTGTCAAAAAATATCATTCGTAGCAGACGTTCTCTCGACATCGTTCACACGCGCTTGACTCGGGCTCAGAAGTTACAGCCCGAGTTGTTATCTATAATCGTAAAAATTAAAAGTAATTCAAATTCAATGTTATGAAACAACAATTTTTTTAGAGATTAGTATTTAAATTCCAATCTATGAAAAGTTTCCGTTCAACAATATTCTTAAAGGAATGGAAAATTATCCAGCAACTCGGGATAATACGAATGAGCCTTGTATGAGTAAAAGACTAACTGGTATTTCTTGTCAAGAGTACAGGTGACAGTCAGATTGCTGTTATTTGTTGTGCACTCGGCTGTCGTTGTTATTCTGCGCTTCTGTGTCTAAATATCAGCTGTGTTTTGCGGGGTTGCTTTATTTTTACCCCTAACTTAGAAACGGAGAAAGACATAGTGCTAGATATTAAAAATAAGCTATTTGGAGTTAGAAATAAAGCGGGAAAACGTGAAATTCTTCGAGCAGGCATGTGTCTTATGCGAAATCTGTGATGAGCCCGAGTGATGCTGATGATCTGAAATCGCCTCTGATGTATATATATATATATATATATATATATATATATATATATATATATATATATATATATATATATATATATATATGTATGTGTGTGTGTGTGTGTGTGTGTGTGTGTGTGTGTGTGTGTATACTCACATACACACATATATGTATGCATATAATATATGTATATCTAATACAATAAATGCGAAAACTAATTTCTGTGTGTCAGTATGTCACACTTAGAACCCCCCTCTCACAATTCAATGACACTCCTGCTACTCCTCATGATGGGGTGAGAGTAATAGTAGGCATAGAGACGATGAGGACGGTGGCGAAGACAGACAGACAGAGCGAGAGAAAGAAAAAGAGAGGGAGAGAAAGAGGGACAAAGAAATCTAGGTAGAGTTGATGATGTCTTATTAAGAGTAGTAGTGTTGATGTTGGCTGTGAGTGTAATAATAAAAGAGAGAGAATGAGTGGATATGTGAGAGAAAGAGTGAGATGATGTAGAACTTTGTTGAACCATGTCTCTTTGACAGAAATTCCTGTCGCCAACATACTATCATTTTTGTTTATATATATATATATATATATATATATATATATATATATATATATATATATATATACACTCACACATATATATTAGGCTGTCAAGAAAGTTCTTGCGGAATTTTAAATTTTGGTTTTAAGTTATGTATTTTCAAATTAATTTTCGTTAAATTACTTTGACTTTTTGTCGATAGAAGTTGTCTTTGAAGACGAAGTAGTTATTCTCCAAGATAAGTTTTAGCCCTTCTATCACGAATTATTTTTTGATGCGATGTGGGAGTTCGTTGGCATAATTCTCTAGCCAGAAATGAATTGCCTCTATTCTTAGGCTGTGGTGGGGGATATTGGAATAGAGATTGACTACATCGAAGGATACTAGTAGGGTGTTTATGTTTATTGTTTCAGGGAGGGGATTGAGCATATCCAGATCGTCCCTTATATAGCTTTTGACATACTTGAGAAATGGTTTTAAGAGGGTATCTAAAAAGTTGCTGAGGCGGTGGGTTTCGCATGCGGGACCTGCTATTATGGGTCACTTGACCATTTAACATCCTACTACTATCATACTACTCCCGCATTCTTTTGTTGTTGTTGTTGTTGCTGTTGTTGTTGTTGTTGTTGTTGTTGTTGTTGTTCTTCTTCTTCTTCTTCTTCTTCTTCTTCTTCTTCTTCTTCTTCTTCTTCTTCTTCTTCTTCTTCTTCTTCTTCTTCTTCTTCTTCTTCTTCTTCTTCTTCTCTGCCAAGAATTCAGAACGACCTCGAACCTACAAGACTAAACAAGAGAGACAGAGACAGGCAGAAACAAGGAAAATGTCCCTTGTATTTGAATACTGTGCAAATATTCTTTTAAAATATTTTTCATTTAATTTTTCCAAAATTTAATTGTTTTTCTAACTTAGAGTTGCAAAAGTCTCAATGACCAAAACCGGTAGTAAAATGTTTTTATTATAAAATTATTTTAGCATTTTCTACTTTGACTTTTTTCCTTATATATATATATATATATATACAGTGAGAATTTACGAAAAAAACAAAAGACTAAGACGGGTGTGTAAACAACAGAGATGTATTAGTTTAACGCTCGGGAAGTAAGGGAATCTTTTACGTTTCGAGCCTACGTCCTTCAACAGAAAGGAGCACAGAAATAAAGAGAGAAAATAAAAATGGTTTAGTGGCTAGCGATCTATCATGGCGACATATATATATATATATATATATATATATATATATATATATATATATATATATATATTTATATATACATACATACAAACTTACATACATACATATCCTTCGTCACCTATCTTATTACCGCTCTATACTCGGCTAACACTTCTTTCTGAAAGAAACGTATACTGAGTTCTGCAACACATGATGAGTCACACAATGCCTATATATATAGGCATCGGTGCCTCAACATGGCCGCAGTCAAATGACTGAAAGCAGTAAAAGAATATATATGTGTATATATATATATAT
>NC_142938.1:19492077-19494577 GCF_046866305.1 Octopus bimaculoides | reverse complement strand
TATTCTTGGCACAAGGCCTGAAATTTTAGGGGAGGGGGCCAGTCGATAAGATCGAGCCCAGTACACAACTGGTACTTAATATATCGACCCCGAAAGGATGAAAGGCAAAGTCGACCTTGGCGTACTTGAACTCAGAACATAAAGACAGACGAAATACCGGCAAGCATTTCGCCCGGCGTGCTAACGTTTCTGCCAGCTCGCCGCCTCAAAAATAAGGGTAATATAATGAATTAAAGAAGGGCGAAGACATGGCTGTGTGGTAGGGAGCTTGATTCCCAACTACATGGTTCCGAGTTCAGTCCCACTGAACCTTGGGCGAGTGGCTTCTGCTATAGCTTCAGGCCAACCAAAGCCTTGTGAGTGGATTTGGTATACGGAAACTGAAAGAAGCCCGTCGAATATATATATATATATATATATATATATATATATATATACTCTTTTACTCTTTTACTCTTTTACTTGTTTCAGTCTTTTGACTGTGGCCATGCTGGAGCACCGCCTTTAGTCGAGCAAATCGACCCCAGGACTTATTCTTTGGAAGCCTAGTACTTATTCTTTCGGTCTCTTTTGCCGAACCGCTAAGTTACGGGGACGTAAACACACCAGCATCGGTTGTCAAGCGATGTTCGGGGGACAAACACAGACATACAAACACATACACACATACATATATATATATACATATACATATATACGACAGGCTTCTTTCAGTTTCCGTCTACCAAATCCACTCACAAGGCATTGGTCGGCCCGAGGCTATAGTAGAAGGCACTTGCCCAAGATGCCACGCAGTGGGACTGAATCCGGGACCATGTGGTTTGTAAGCAAGCTACTTACCACACAGCCAATTCTGCAATACCTATATAATTTAGAGAAAAGCCAACTATTAACAAATTCAACAATGAAAATGTCATTCAAAACATCTAGAAAAGCAGATATACCACAAAAACCCTATTCCAGAAATCAATAAATTACACTATCAATAAATAGCAAATAACACTAAAAGACTACGTCCATTTCGTGGTTATATTTTAAAATAAATTCGATTCGATCTAAAAATATCGTCATTCTTCAGGTCTAAAATAATCATAAGAATATGTGTGTGTGTGTGTGTGTGTGTGTGTGTGTGTGTGTGTGTGTGTGTGTGTTATAATTTAGAACAAACCGTAAGTTGTCACTATAGTACTCGGAGCTTCGAATGTCGGACCGAAGAGCTACGATGTATTCTCGTCGGCCATTATGTATGTATGTATGTATGTATGTATGTACGTATGTATGTATGTATGTATGTATGTATTTATGTATGTATGTATGTATCTATGTATGTACGTATGCATGTATGAAATCAGTCATGTGCAAACTGTGACCTGCTTCTCTAAAAAGGCAACACAAGCAATGATCGAAATCATTGACCTTTTACTTGATTCAGCCATTGAACTTCGACCATTCTGCGACACCGCCCTGAAGGGTTCAGTCAAGTAAACCGACCCAAAGACTTGCTATTTTTCAACAGTTTGGTGTTCATTATATCCGTTTCTCTGGCCGAACCGGAAAGTTAGGGGACTACACAAACCAGCACCGTATGTAGGGCGGTGGAGAGGTGGGTGCAAACACAAACATAAACACGCACGATCTTTTGTTTTTTTATTTGTTTCAGTCATTAGACCGCGGCCATGCTGGTGCACCGCCCTGAAGAATTTTTTAATCGAATGAATTGACCCCAGTTCTTATTCATTATTAAGTTTGGCAGGGGCCGTAAACACACCAACGCTGATTGTCAAGCAGCTGTGGCGATCAAACACATATACAAACACCACGTACACACACAAACCACACACACACACACACACACACACACACACTCACACACACACACACACACACATACATATATATATATATATATATATATATGAAAGAAGGTTTGAAAATGCACTTATTTTAAAGATATTTATTTACTTAACCGGTTTCACTTTTTTAGAAGAAGATTATCAAAAGTCTTTGAGAATAATAAAAAATGTTAAAAACAGTTCGAGTATTAAAATGCATATATACATTCTTTGATGAACTTTGTAGTGTTACATACTGATTGTCACACATTCTCTGATATTAAGATGAAATTGTTAAAAACAGTGTATGAAAATACACATATGGAAAAATACATATACATATTCTTATACATATTCTTTGATAATCGAATAAAGTTGAGGAGGAACTGACCTGGCTTTTTTCTCTTGTCCCTCGATATACATAAGAGAAAAAAGCCAGGTCAGTTCCTTCTCAACTTTATTCGATTGTCAAAGAATATGTATAAGAATATGTATATGTATTTTTCCATATGTGCATTTTCATACACTGTTTTTAACATTTTCATTTTAATATCAGAGAATGTGTGATAATCAGTATGTAACAATACAAAGTTCATACAAAGCTTTATACTTTAAATATATTTTATCATCAAATAATGTATATATGCATTTTAATACTCGAACTGTTT
>NC_142938.1:19479577-19487077 GCF_046866305.1 Octopus bimaculoides | reverse complement strand
GCACTCTATTCCAATTTCCTTTATATTCCTCTTGATATGCCTTCTGATACTTTTCCCAAGGATCCCAACAATATTTGGCACTACCTTCACCTTCTTCCTTTTCCATAGCCGGGCTATTTCGTACTTAACAGGGTTGTATCTATCTTTTCGCCTTCTTTCTTGACTATTCGTGGATCAAAGGGGCATGCAACATCAACTATATAGCATATGTGGTGCACCTTCTCCACCACCACTAGGTTCGGTCTGTTATATTTTAGCACCTTGTCTGTTTGGATTGGCAAAATCTCAGAGGATTTTGCCAACCTCCAACTCCACCACTCTCTGTGCTTTGTGCTCATACCACGTCTTGCCTCTCTCTAGCCCCCACTTTTCGCACAGTTTCCAATGTAGCACTTTCACTATCTGATCATATCGCCACAATTTGTAGTGGTTTTGGGCAAGTCTAGGGCATTCGTTCGTAATATGGGCAATGGTTTCATCCACTTTATTACAGATACGGCACACACTTGCTCATTTCTCAGGTTGATCCTCCAGTTCGTGGTCATAGCTTGGTCCTGCGCTGCCAGCATAGTGCACTCGGTCTCTTTTTTCAGTGTTCCTTTCATCAGCCAACCCCACCTATTTTTTCCAACAACTTCTGTTGTGGCTACATGAAATTGATTATATAGTCCCTTCTTGCGTAATCCTTTTTCATGTCCTTTTTCTTTTTCTGTTTTTGTCTCCCTTTTTTCTTTGCTCTCAATACTCCCTCGTTCCTAACTGTCACTAGCAAGGTTTCCTTTCTTTGGGTTATTACTATCATTATTATTATTATTATTATTATTATTATTATTATTATTATTATTATTATTATTATTATTATTATTATTATTTACTTTTAATTTTCATGTTTGTTACAGTCACTTGCCAAGACACACCCAGTGTCCTGGGGCGAGTGAAGGAGTAGAGATGTTACAGTACGACTGAAAGCTTGGAGGGGGAAGTAGCGAAATATCTTCATGTAATACAACACAGATATTTATTATTATTATTATTATTATTATTATTATTATTATTATTATTATTATTAGTAGTAGTAGTAGTAGTAGTAGTATTATTGAGTGAGAGCAGTGCATGCCATCAACGTGTCACTGATGTAAAATATATGAAGCCCATTATACCCATCATGACTACCCGTCTGATAAGTGTGCACCGTGCACATACGTCACAACCATATGTGCGCGACATGGTGATCTTATATCAAGATAAACAGCGCACGACTTTGCAAGTGGGGCCTAGTTAGAATTTTCTTCAGGTCGAGTAGCCCATCCGGTTCAAAAGGTCCTTGAATAAGGGTTGTTTAAGGATGAGACAAGAAGTTAGAAGTTCAAGTTGATGTTATGACCAGGGGGCCAGATATTTGATTTTGCAGAGTTCTGTCAAAACATAAGTAAATTAAAAGTTTTAGAAGTAATTTGGTTATAAGATGATACTGTGATGTTATGATGACATGTTTCCAAAGGTGAATTAATTATTATTATTATTATTATTATTATTATTATTATTATTATTATGATTATTAGTATTAGTATTAGCAGTAGTAGTAGTAGTAGTAGTAGTAGTAGTAGTAGTAGTAGTAGCAGCAGCAGCAGCAGCAGCAGCAAGGTGCAGCAGTATAGTTATTGGAGGTGGCGGTAGTTGTCGTGCAGATGATGCAAGTATTTTTTTTTTCTATTTCTCTCACTCCGATCACTAACATATGATTTCACCATCTCCAGAGAAAGTAGAGAAACGATTGCTTTCTCGTTTAACAAATATCATGAGTGTTCAGTTATCTTTCCCTTCTTTTGTAACTGCTGTGTTGTCCATTAAAGAAACACCCACCACTACTCTCTCTCGATATATATGGATGTATAAATACCATTATGTATGAGTACATGTTGGGCTTGTTAGGGAAAGTAGGAATATTTGTATGTGAGTGGAGTGCTGTGCATATGTTTCAATATACGTAGTTTACACATTATTTATGTATATATATGCCAGTGAGTGTGTGTATGTAAGAATTTATACATCCATATATGTATTAATATAGGTTGTAGGTTATATCTATCTAGGTGTATATATGTATTTATGACTGTGTGCATTTCCGCACGCATGTAAGTTTATGCATATGTGAGCATGTGATCGTATGCATGTATATATGCATGTACAAACGAACGTCATATGTGTATATAAATGTATTTATGTATGTATGAATGAAGTATATATATGGATATATGTATATGTATATATATATATATATATAAATATCTATATCTACAAGCTTTTATATATATATATATATATATATATATATATATATATATATATATATATATATACATATATACATACATGCATCTGTATCTATGGATATATTTAAGTATATATGCATGTATAATACATATACACACACACACACACATATATATATATATATATATATATATATATATATATATATATATATATATATATATATATACACACACACACACATATGAGTACACGAACACACACACCTACATACATGTGTATTTAGTTTTGCTTGTGTGTATGTGTGTCTCTATGTGTGCCTGTATTCTTTTATCTTTGATATTTTGTATTCAAATTGTATTTATTCAGAGATACATCTATGTATCTTATACATCTTCATATCTATCTATCTATCTATCTATCTATCTATATATATATATATATATTTGTTTCAATGATATATATATGTATGTGTGTCTATGTTAGAGAAAGAGATAGAGAGAGACAGAGAGAGACAGAGAATGTGTGTATGTGCTATACGTTCGACCATATTCATTTGAACACACACACACACACACATGCACACAAACATACCCACTCACACACACATACCCCCCTCACACACATACATGTATAATATATAATCATATGCATACGAACTCCAGTGTGAATGATATTTTATTCAAATTATATTCATTCAAAAATATGTATGTAGACTTCCATGCTTCTATGCATATGTGCATCTTACAAACGCTTATATGTATGAATATAATACATACATACATACATATATATATATATATATATATATATATATATATATATATATATATATATATATATGCATATACATATTATACGTAAATACGGACACTTATACATACATTCGTGCATACACATATACATATGTGTTCGGATATTTGCTAAGGAGCATCTGTATTTTATATATTTATATATTTCAGAATAAATACAATTTCAATACAATTGCTTTCCTACATGCTATAAAATAACGGAAAATATATAACAAAAGAACAATAGACAGAAAGAAGATGTGGAGGAAAAAGAAATAAAAAAAAAAAGGAAAAAGGAAGGGAAGAAGGGAAGAAGGGAGGAAGATAAAGAAGCAACGAAGAGGAGAGGGGAATTCCGGGGACGAAGATGGTGGGGCGCTGGAAAGGAAGAGACCTACGAAATATGAAGTAGGTGGGGTGCGGCGGGATGAGGGGAGGGGTGGGGAGAGGAGAAAGCTTTAAATGTATTGTATTGACAGCATCGACGTCATCATCGATACCGCCGCCGCCGCCGCCGCCACCGTCGTCGTCATCGTCGTCGTCGTCATCGTCATCATCATCTTCATCATCATCATCATCGTGGTCATTAGTAATCGCCATTTATATTATTTTTTTACTGTTATCAGTGAATGAAAGTCAGTGTCGTCTTCTTCGTCTTTCCCTGCGTTGTGAACGTCGCCGCCACCACCACCACCGCCACCACCACCACCGCCACCACCGTCGTTGTAATCGTCGTCGTTATCACGACCATCATCATCATCATCATCATCATCATCATCATCGTCATTATCCTCCTCCTCTTCCTCCTCGTCGTCGTTATCATCATCAATTTCGACATTACCACGGACATCAACAACCATCACCAACATCATCACCATAACCGCCCCCATCATCATCATCATCACCACCACCATCACCACCATCACCCTCACCCACCCCCACCACCATCACCTGACCATCACCCCACCATCACCACCACCTACATCACCGCCATCACCGCCGCCACTGCCGCATCATCATCATCATCATAATCATCCATCTCATCACAGCCATCGACCACCACACACGGAACACCCCCCCCCCCCAACAACCCCACCACCACCTCCACCACCACCTCCACCACCACAATCATTACTGCCGCTGCCATTGGCGCCACAGCCATCGCTGGCACGACTGCCACCGCCGTTGTCGTTATATGTCGAAATCGTTATCACCATGATCATCATCATGAATAACAGTACCTGTCCCCCTAAGCCTTACCACCGCCATCATTGTCATCACCACCGACAAGGACCACAAATACAGCAACAACAACTAGAGCATAAGTAAGTTTGCACGAAATTACACTGACAACCGCAGGCCATCCCCGTTAATTCACCCACAGGATTGCACATACCCAGGTAACCCATTCGCTATTCACTGGAGTCTGACTTCCTAACGATCCTTCGATCTTTCTTTCTTTCTCTCTCTCACATATATAAAAATTCTTATGTATGCTGGCATGGAAAAGTGTATAGGCACAATGTACGTGTGTTCGTGCATATATATATATATATATATATATATATGCAAATATATGTGCATAAATTCATATATATATATATATATATATATATATATATATATATATATATATACATATACATATGTATGTATGTGTTTATATATATATATATATATATATATATATATATATATATATATATATATATATATATTATAAGGTTTTTAACTATTAAATTTTCATATTCAAAAGTGACAGAGACTACATCCTCTGGAAAATTATTATATATATATATATATATATATATATATATAGAATATGTACATATATATATATATATATATATATATATATATATAAGCAATGTTAATTCTCTAAATGAAGTATTAACAGTAACTGCACGATAAAGTGAAGGACACAGTAGTGTGTCGATAAGCCAGCTGGAGGAGATGTCCTCTTGGGGCTAAAGCAACAGTAACATCCACCCCTAGGGGTCAGCCACACTTAAGTGGCAATACACTTCACTTTATATATATATACATATATACATACGCATATATATATATATATGTGTGTATATACATATATATATATATATACATACAGTGATATATGTGTGCGTATAAGTATACATTCATATATATTACTCTTTTACTCTTTTACTTGTTTTAGTCATTTGACTGAGGCCATGCTGGAGCACCGCCTTTAGTTGAGCAAATCGACCCCAGGACTTATTCTTTGTAAGTCTACTACTTCTTCTATGGGTCCCTTTTGCTGAACCGCTAAGTCACGGGGAAGTAAACACACCAGCATCGGTTGTCAAGCGATGTTTGGGGGACAAACACAGACACACAAACACACACACACACATACATATATATATATATATATATACATATATACGACAGGCTTCTTTCAGTTTCCGTCTACCAAATCCACTCACAAGGCTTTGGTCGGCCCGAGGCTATAGTAGAAGACACTTACCCTAGGTGCCACGCAGTGGGACTGAACCTAGAACCATGTGGTTGGTAAACAAGCTACTTACCACACAGCCACTCCTGCGACTATATACATAGATTTATGTATAAACGTATGTATATATTTATATGTATGTATACATACATACATACATACATACATACACCCAGACTACAAGTTCAGATTCATACCCGTGATTGTTGGGGCATTGGGATATGTAACGAACTGCCTCAACAAAAACCTGGAGAAATTAAGGTTCTCAAAACCTGAAAGGAAAGGGCTGATTAGAAGACTACAGATTCAAGCCATCAATGGAACTGTAAAAATATGTAAAACTTTCCAAAAGTTTAGCACATAAATACATATGCATGCATCTAGACATGAAAATACAAGCATAAAAACGCATCCATAAAACACACATACAAATCTGCGCATAAATACATATGCACACGCCTAGAGTTGAAAATATATAGATAAAAACGAATCCATAAAACAAACATACAAATCTGCGCATACACTAACACCAATTACTGCACACACACACACATATACACAATACATAGATGATTTTGATATAAGTTCCGATGAAGGAGCCTTGAATCTATGTTAGAGTCCGGCTTTTTCTCTATGGACAAGAAATACAAAAATGAAACTGATTGATAACACACATACATGTATATATGTGAACACACATAAGTATATACATAAATTATTCTTATAAAGATTCAAACAAATGCATATGCATGTTTAATTGTATTCATTGTTTGTGTGCATATATATAGATGATGCATGTCTAATGAAGGCATTTATTGACTGAGAGTGCTCCACATCCAGCGACAAGTTAGGTGATGCTATGACCAATCCGAATGCCAGCTAAATATAATGAAAGTATGAATATCTAGTATAGTTTTGCAAAGACAATGCGCATATGTTTACCTTTCGACAGCCTTCTGATACTTCTGGAAGTTTCTATGATAAATTTGCATGTTGTACCGATGGCGAAAAAGAGACGTTACTTTAAAGCTTTAATATACATAAGTATCGACCATAAGACGTTGTGATATATAGTAACCGGAACTAACTAGATGAGCGGAACATGAGCTTTATATATCTTCAGTGTCTTGGTAAGACAGGATGTTTCTTGTATACAAAAGCACTTGTATACTTGTATACAAAAGCGTTTTTCTTGTAAGATCAGGTCGCTTGGCGATCTTTCGGTATGATTACCTAAATATCGGCCTTTTCCGTAAAAAGTGTCTTCGGCGATCTTTACCAAAGACAGCCGATGTTTGCGTGTCTACGTCTCCGTAACTTAGTGGTTCGGCAAAATAGACAGATAGAATAGGTGCTAAGCTTACAAAGAATAAGTCCTGAGGTCGATTTGTTCAGTCAAATGACTGAAACAAATAAACGAATAAAAGAATAGATGAATATATGGGACATGCCAGCAGATGGTGTTTAACCATTTAGCACATATGACTTGCAGCGAGCCTTGTTCGGTACGTGACATTGATAAGTCAAAACAACGACGAAACATCGAATATCTGTCGCTTTGAGAAGGGACTTGATGGGAGTTGTCTCGCTTGATTGTGACTTTTTTCCGGTGTATTTTTTTTTTACACCAGGCGCATAGAGAAAAACCGCAGACGACCTACGAACTAACAAAACGCATGCCTGGTGTATGTGTATTCGACCTCGTTTATTATAACTCGAGCTGCTTTTAATTCATATTTGAATTTTTTTCCGTGGCGTGAAACATTGAGACATGTCAGTAGATGGTGTTTAAACCATTTAGCATATAGTCGGTGATATGGCTTGTAGCATGCCTTGTTCGGTATGCGTCACTGATAAGTCAAAACAATAACGAAATATCAATATCTGTCGCTCTGAGAAAGGACCTGATGTGAATTGTTTCGCTTGACTGTGACTTATTTTCGAGTGATTTTTTTTTTA
>NC_142938.1:19469577-19474577 GCF_046866305.1 Octopus bimaculoides | reverse complement strand
AGGACAGACAAACGGATTAAGTCGATTATATCGACCCCAGTGCGTAACTGGTACTTATCTAATCGACCCCGAAAGGATGAAAGGCAAAGTCGACCTCGGCGGAATTTGAACTCAGAACGCAGTGACAGACGAAATACCGCTAAGCATTTCGCCCGGCGTGCTAACGTTTCTGCCAGCTCACCGCCTTAATAATAATAATAATAATAATAATAATAATAATAATAATAATAATAATAATAATAATAATAATAATAATAATAATAATTATTATTATTATTATTATTATTTGTTGTTATTAATAATAATATTTGCAGTAGTCGTAACGGAACTACCATCGCAGTTACAGTTATTAATTTGCATAATTCGCCATTATTTGATGGAACGTAAAATAATATCAAAGAAGCAAGACGAGTCACTCTAGAGCATACATCATACATTGGTAATTGTCCTCTCATACACTTGCTCGTTGTTGTTGATGTTGTTCCTGCTGTCTCTAATATTGCTGCTGTTGCTGCCAATGCTACTCCTGCTGCTGTTGATGGTTTTGTTGTTGTTGTTGTTGTTGTTGTTGTTGTTGTTGTTGTTGTCAAGGTGGATATGTATATGTTGTTCTTGTTTTCGTTTTTCCCAGTTGTTGATATATTCGTCGTGGCTTTAGTCGTTGTGTCGTTTCGTTATAAATCACGTGGTACGTTTTGCTTTTGTTGTTTTGAAGAAGTAGTGTGTATTATGTATATACATGTGTGTGTGTTTGTGTGTGTGTTTGTGTGTGTGTGTGTTTCAACGTGAGACAGACAGACAGACAGGCAGACAAGCGACGAGCGTGTTTGCATATAAATGCAGAAACGTATATGTATTTGTTACAAAGGTATTTGCTTAACCATTGCAGGGAGATTCTCTCTCTATCTATCTCTCTCTCTCTCTCCCCCTCTCTCTCTCTCTCTCTCTCTCTATCTCTCTCTACATACACACACAAACACACCCGTCACATACGCACACGTATATGCACAAAGACACTCACGCATCCTCACAGACACACACACTCACATGCATGCTTTCACGTAATTACACTAGCATGTATCACACCCGTATACATAAATACCACACCTGCCACTGCAGCATACATCTATCACACACACACACACACACACACACACACACACACACACACACACACACATACATTCACACACACACACACACACATACACATATATATATATTATATTGTTGTTGGCATCCTCTTGTCTCGGGAGACAATGGTGTTGCGCATAAACTAATCCAGTCTGGGTTTTACATTTCATATCCTCTTCAGTTTCCTCTCCAGTTTTGCGCAGGTCTGGGTTAGATGTAAGAAAATCCTGGGTAGCCCAATCGTCAGGATTCCTCTCTTGACCTTACTGACGTAGTCCAAAGGAGTGCAGAGCAATACGTTTGACACCAGCTTGGTTGCAGGAGCTGCCGGAAGAGTGTCGAGTCGAACACTAAACCGCCTATGGGGCTCCACTTCGGATTTCATTGAAGGTTGTCTTCTTTCCGTAACCCTGGATAGGGACCCACACCGGGTACTGTCAGCCGGAGCCAGCCTAGCCCGGGACTCGTGTCAGGCAGGGTCGTCACTCCCTGAAGTAGTGAAGAAAATCGCTACCCACTACCTAATATTATATATATTATATATAAATGTGATTTCACAGCAGGTACAGTCGACATGATTTTTATTTTAAGTTGCAAGGTAGTATGAAGAGAAATTCTTGGGGCAACATAAGGGTCAGTTCAGGCCTTTTATTGATTTGTCAAAGAGATTTCGGTACAGATAAAAATTTCATTTGATCTGCATGTGTAAAATTGTATGTTTTTACTAATGTATATATGTATTTATATATATATGTAATTATACAAATTCGTTTTTTAGAAAGTAGTTGGTGCCTCAGTAAGGACTTTCCTCGTTTTCAAAAGCTCCAGGCACAAGTATCGCCAGTGTTTAACATCTCTACTATATGATGCATACTATGGTTGGTTTTGATAGAAAAAGGTTAAACCCTCAAAGAAAAATTCCATGATGGAATGAAGGCATGATTCAGCGTGGTTGATAGGCTCTCTGAACACCTACAGCAGAAAAGGTGCCCATAGTTTTCATATCTGTGCGAAAGAGTATAAACCCGAAGCAGAATGAAATGTCACAACCGTAGTGTTTAAGCGAACAATGAGGCGATGGCATCGATCGAAATCGAGATTCAGCAATTATTTATTATACATATATATATACATACATACATACAATAAACAATCTCGCTTCTTTTGTTATATATATATATATATATATATATATATATATAAAACAAAGTAAAGTTGTAAGGTACCGCACGAGTGGAAATATATATGAAAGAAGGTTTCAAAATGCAATCATAAAAATGTTTATTCAATTGACCGGTTTCACTTTTTTAGAAAAAGATTGTCAAAAGTAAAATGTAAAGCTTTGTATGAGCTTTGATGTGTTAAGTACTGGTTGTCACAAAAGTATTAAAATACATATATACATTCTTTGATAATAATAAGAAAATGTTAAAAACAGTTTACAAGAAAGTATTTGAGAAAGTAATCAGAACGGGACTCCAAAAAGTAGAGTTCAATAAAAATCATGTTTTTTTGGTAGTATATATATATACACACACAGAAGGAGATATATTTAAGAATTTACAAAAAATTGTAGAAGAATAACTGACCTTTCTGACATTTTCTCTTATGTGTAGCTAAGGAATGTTTGCTATTTTAAGGGACAGTGTGGGAAGTTGGCTGGGGGTGGGCTGGCAGAATATATATATGTAACAAAAGAAACGAGATTGTTTATTACACAGTTTACCATCGTACATGTATTTGATTGACAAAGAATGATTATCAGTCATGTAATGTAAATTATAAAATCAAATTGCATTGTCAAATCTTCAGAGATACGTAATCATTCGTTATTTTATTGGGTTCGTGACAGTATTGCCATCACTAGTTTATCAACGCTCACACAAACACACACATATATACATACATATTGTGTGTGTGTGTGTGTGTGTGTGTGTGTGTGTGTGTGTGTGTGTGTGTGTGTGTTAACGAAGCTACATCGCTGAAATTTAGATAGGAACTACGATCTGAATCAATTGCGACGTGAATCATTACATTGAACTTCAGAAATGTCTTGTTGTTCTTTACTCTTCTGGTTATATATTCCATTTCAAAAGTTCGCGTCCGGTCGTTCTTATCTTAGCCTGAAACGCCAACCTTCTCGATGTTACAACTTTAACAATAACGTTTATATTTCGATAAATCTAAACAAACTACTCTTTGCTTTAGAAGCGTTGAAATGTGTATTGTGAGATACAAATAATGTGATAATTTATTTTCAAACGCATAAACGCTGACAGAACAGCAGAGATTGAATAAGATATCCAGAGAAAACGGAAAAAATTTTCAGCAACCAGCCATGAGACTCGATCTCACATCCCTTTGAATATCGTGAATCAAACAAAAGTTTTAAAAGAACCCGTAATTATTGGTGGAAATGTAAATTTATGTCTACAGAATTCTACCTTTCGTATGGACCAAATCAGCGTCTTTTCAGAAAACTTGTCTGCCAACTGTCTATCTATCTATTTATCTATCTTTCTGCCTGTCTGTCTGTTTGTCTATATATCTAGCTAACTATGTATATAGCCACCATTTTTACTATCTATATATCTGTTTGCAAATCTTTCTATCTATCTACCTATCTTATTTTCTATCACTCTATCTTTCTATCAATCAATCTATCAATCAATCTATCGATCTATCTATCAATCTATCTATCTATCTATCTATCTATCTATCTATCTGTCTGTCTGTTTGTCTGTCTGTCTATCTATCTATCTATCTATCTATCTATCTTTTTAATACATCCCTTTCTCTCTTTCCCCTATCATTCACTTTTGTCTCATTCTCTGAAAATAACCACAGACACACATACATGCGTGCACATGTCTCTAGACAACCGTCAAGTCGTGTAGATCAGCCCACACATATACATATACATATACATACTGACATACACACATAGATTCTGACATACACACACACTTCAAGACACTAATGCTTTTCATAGAGGTTCATGCAAACATAAAACTGCATAAATACATGCATCAAAACATACCTACACACATACACACGCGCAAGCACACACACATACATTCAATCACACACACACACACATTAGAAATACGCATATGCGTATGCACATACGCAAACACATATACGCAAATATGTATGAATACACGATGCATTATACAGATGTAAGTATGAATATATTTGCATATATGCATATTAAATGGCAGACGTGTTCGGAGAAATAATTTCTCGCATGTATCGTGTGATATGGATGCCAAGATTTCGAGAGCCGTCGTATATGTTGTGTGTGTCTATGTTGAATGTATCTGAATGTGTGTGTGTGTGTGTATGTGTGTGTGTGTGTGTTTGATAGAGAAAGAGAGAGAGAGAGTTAATGTGTGTGACAACGTGTGTGTCGATCATCGTGTCACGATATTTTCGTATGTGTATATCTATGTATATATTTTTGTATGTGCGTATGCTTGTATATACACACACATACACATACATACACATACATACACATACATACACATGCATACACATGCACTCATACACACATTCATACACACGCACACGCACACATACGCATACATACATACATACATACATACATACATACATACATGCATTCATACATACATACACACTCGCATTCAGGTATTCATATATTCATGATATATGGACATAAGCATATATGCATATTGAAATACATAAATATCATCACAAACATACATATTTACAACGCACACACACACACACACACATGCACATTTACAACGCACACACACACACACACACATATACATACACACACACATACACATACATACACAAACACAAAATGACACATTGGTTTTCAAACACTTAAA